>NW_010548936.1:27102-29379 GCF_000687285.1 Phaethon lepturus
TAATGTTACAGCTGAATTGCTTTTCTTGTCTGTTTAATGGAACTTGTCTGTACCAAGAATAATTTGTGTTACTTTATAGTGTGTAATACATGTTAAAATGTTGATAGTATGTGAGGATTATTATGTAGGATGTTGATAGTAATATGAGGTGTATTATGTAGTATATTATCTAAGCAATAGTCACGCAGTTGGATTATTAAAAATTTTTTTTAGTCAAGTACTATATTTACACATGATAAAAATATTACTTTACTTACATAATAAATTTGACAGGAAAGTGCCCTCAACAGCACTGATAAAATTAATGTCAGTGGTGGCATTGTTACAGGAACTGTTCTTACTGATACTAAATATAAGCTTATTATCTATGTCAACCTAAAAGTAACATTCAGGGAATTGTTTTATAATAGATTGGACTAGTAAGGACAAAAAAATTTATTGACTGAAACCTAAAAGGATTCAAATTGCAGGATAATTGTTGATTGAAGCAGTTGTACGTGGTATAAAATGAATGTCAACTTCTAGGTATCTTACAAATGCTCAAATATAAATTGAATATAAGTTTAACTTCACTTGCATGCTTACAGCTAATTTTTTTGAAGTGTTTCAGCCTCAACATTTTAAGTCTATGTAATACCTGATTAATATCCTTGACAAATTTTTTTTAGCATTTTATTCCATTTTGAGATACAGGTATAATAAATTAAATTGTACTTTGAATAACATAGTGTAATTATTTACATGTAAAGCAAAGTACAAAAGTGCAGGATTGGAGACTGTACTTGTAACAGAAATAATTAACTTGGTTAATTATGCCAATCTGTTATCTCTGTGTTATAGCTACTAGAATAAAAACTAATGTTGAGCATCATAAAATAGATTTGATAAAAATAATGCTCATTTTCAGTCAATGACCTGCTTCCTTTTTAAATCGGAATAAAAGTTTTCAATTCCATCTGGGGGTGAGATGATCATCTGAAGTAGACTTTTATTACATCATATGATTTGGGTCCAGTTTGAGATCTACTGCAAAAATAAAACATCTTTTTTATTTGATTTCAATTTTTGAGACTTGCTTTGGGTCAATTTAAAAGTACTTTTTTTCAATCTAAAGAGGTCTTCAAAATGTTTTTTCTGGCTCACATACAGTCCATGCTTAATTGATACATAGATGTGGGATAGTAACGTAACAGGCATTTTGGAGCCATTCATCACGTGAGAAGGGAATGGGTAAAGGGAAGAGATTATAGATGGAGCTGCTTCATAAGAATGTGAAATCCATCTGGGCTAAGGAGCAGATCAGCTCAAATATTCTGCTGTAAAATAACCCGGAGTTCAGATTGTGCTTCTTACTAGTTAAAGATTTTTTTTCTATAACTCTGAGTTAATTGACCTTACTTTTCATTCTTCACAAACCTCACAATTTTTAATAGTTGCTATAGGAACTTTAATTTGATGAACTATTTTAGTAGTCTTACTCTGAAGCTAATATATTAAGAAGGACGTCTTGAGAGTGCAGGAGCAGGCAATCCCCGTGTTCTGTAAGAGGAGCTGGTGGGAAAAACGACTGGCCTGGCTGAACAGGGAGATTTTGCTGGGACTCGGAGAAAAGAGGAGAGTTTATCACCTCTGGAAGAAGGGGCAGGCAACTCACGAAGAGTACAAGGATCTCATTAGGTCAAGCAGGGACAAAACTAGAAAGACAAAAGCCCAGCTAGAGCTCAGTCTGGCCACAGTCATAAAGGATAACAAAAAATGCTTCTACACATATACTAACAACAAAAAGAGAGGCAAGGAGAATCTCCATCTCTTACTGGATATGGCGGGGAACATTGTCACCAAGGATGAGAAAAAGGCTGAGGTACTTAATGCCTTCTTTGCCTCAGTTTTTAATAGCCAGTCCAGGTATCCGCAGGGTATTCACCCCCCTGAGCTGGAAGACGGGAATGGAGAGCACAATAAACTCATAATCCAGGAGGAAGCAGTTAAGGACCTGTTAAGCCACCTGGACACCCACAAGTCTATGGGGCCTGATGGGATCCACCCGCGAGTACTGAGAGAGCTGGCGGAGGAGCTTGCCAAGCCACTCTCCATCATTTATCAGCAGTCCTGGTTAACAGGGGAGGTCCCAGATGATTGGAGGCTTGCCAGTGGGACGCCGATCTACAAGAAAGGCTGGAAGAAGGATCCTGGGAACTACAGGCCTGTCAGCCTGACCTGCGTACCGGAGAAGATGATGGAGTTGTTCATATTGAGGCTACTCACAGGGCATGTGCA
>NW_010548937.1:0-42505 GCF_000687285.1 Phaethon lepturus
ACTGAAGGAGCACTTGATCCCCTCATCCAGAGGGGATCTTGCCATCTTTTACCTTTAAAAGAAGGTAAGCGTGAGCACTTGCTTATGTAGGGGATACCTCCACACCATGCCTCAAACCTATGACACGTTGCCACAGTGCTGGACTAGGTCAGACTCACAATGCCAGATGTGGGAGGCATTAAACACAAACAGAGATTATTTGCAAATGTGGCTTTAAGGAGGAGTCCAAGACAGAAAACAGAAAATGACAGCGGTAACTGATGAAAGGGACAGCAAGACGAAGTCTGCAACAGGGCAGAAGAACTAGGAGGTCTTGAGAGGAGAGATGAGGAGATACAAGAACACATGAGTAGCCACAGCCAGGGTAGGAGAAAGGGAGGCTCTGTTGAATAATGTGCCATTTTTGTTAGGATAGGAATGAGTTTATGGACTGAAGAGTTTATGGACTGAAGATGGCCTTATATTTCATATACCCCTTGACCACATGATTTTTTGGAGGCATTATACCTAGGTAACACTATGCAAGGTATAAACATATGGCCCAGCAAAACTTTGGAAAGACTTACTCAGCTCTCAGATTCCTGCTAGGGAGACTTAACAGATCAATCTGTCACTCCTTACTCCGGCTGAAGATTCGCCCTCCTCTGCAGAAGTTTAATTTACTGAACGTCTTCTCAACACAACCGGAGAAAGCAAAGTCTTACCATCTCAGTCATTATGTCAGCATAGCTCTTTCTTGGGAAAGCACAGCTAAGACCACTGCATGATGGTGAGAATAAGTTATTCAAACGTGGGATCTGAAATAAGTCTCGAGATGCTCAGACATAATGGGAGGAGGGTGACACTAGCAGCAGTACAGGCAGACATTTAGGCAGATTATAATTACTTAAGTAGCAATTTGGCTAGGACACCAGGATTAACACCCTTAACTCAAATTCTTATCAGAAAGCAATGAAATCTTTAATGACTGCAAATGGCCAGGACCTTTGCTTTGTACCAGATCTGAAGCAGCAACTGTGGCCTCTAACACAACATCTGGTCATTGTTTCAAATGTGTGAGGGGAAAAACAGACACCCAGTCAGCCCCTGTACCACTCTCTAGAGCGCCCAAGTGACCTGGAGAGCACGTCTTTCCAAGCACTGTCATGGCCCAGCTCTACACAGCTTCAGAAGAAGGCTGGAGGAGAACGGCACAAGTGGGCATGGCTGGGGGCCAACAGAGCATTTAGCTGTCTGTCATTCCTACAGCAGATTCACATGTACTGCAAAGTAGGCTTAATTTATGTTAATGTTAATTTATATCCATTCACAAGAGCATAACGGGACTCTAACACTGACCAATCATGGGCCTAATGGGTTTTAACACTTCGATGCACTATGGGATCAGAGAAAGTTACAGACATGATAACATCTAATAAATCCAATAAAAATGGAGATCAACCAAATAAGTTCCTGCATGTCAGATATTAAATATGACTAATGTTGTTTGACAGTGTTCCACAGAAGGTGCATTGGAGTCTCACTTCTTCCTTATCATTACCACAGAAAGAGAAAGGTAAAGCACTGCAGGAATATAAATAATTTGAAAAGCCTCATAGACAATATTCTACTATGCGCCTCATTTGCACTTAAAAAAACCTGCCCTACAGACCTTATGTACTTTTAAGATTCATCTGAAAGATACATGAAGAAGTCTTCCAGTCAAAAATGTACATATTTAATGGAATTAGATCTCTAGGCAAGAAAATGTCAGAAGAAAAGGAGAAATATTAAAGTGAATGCAGGGTGCTCCTTTCTAGTGCTTTCCTGCTTTGATAAATATCTTCTGGGATGTCATTTACTAGAAAGTCATGATTTAACAAAAAGAAAAACTGCAGTATAAAATATACTCTCTTTATTGCTGAAGTAAGTTGCTATTTTCATATTTTCCCTCTGTATTCTGCTTTTGTCAGCCAGAGGCCTTGATATTTGCTTTTATATCATCCCCATTGAAAATGCAGTGATTATTGTGAAATATTCAATTGCAGAGCTCTTCTGATTACATGGCAAAGGGAGATCATAGGAATCTGTACTGCCACAGCCCTTTCTCTGCCTTCCAGTCTCATGTGAGGGCAATCAAACTTAAAAAAAAACAACACAGAAAGTAAAAGACCCTGATTGTAGTGTTCAGTAATCACCCTGGGCCCTATGGGCTTGAAAGAAATCCTCTTTATTCAGTCACATCAGCTCCAGCTGCCTTTGCTGAACAGCAGCTGAACATCTGCAGTGCTCTTCACCCCTCCACTGCTGGCAAAGCGAAATCACCTAAAGGCACTGCTCCAAGTACAAGCCTGCAGAGGCCAAGAGCCTGATCCTGCCTCGCAGCCGGGGCGGGTACTGCAATCTATTGAAACCTATTTGGAGAGTCTGGTGGTCCACTGGTGATGCAGAAGGTTGTACTACAGATCTTCCCCCCAGCAGGAGTTGAGAAGCGCAATCCTAATTAGCTCTTCTACGGCAAACATAGCAGAGCTCTTAGAAATTCTCCCCCAGGATAACCTGACAAAAACAACTTCTCATTTAAAGTTGGCATTACTACCTGCAAGACAATGTCAAACTCCCCTCCAAAGTAACACATTTCTATAGGGAAAATTCAAATAAAATATTTTGAGTTAATTTCACCCACAATGAAATATTTGGTTTCATTAAATTGACTTAAAATGTTTTATGTAATCAGTTAAGCCCAGAGTGCAGTCCCTGCTGAGAGCTTTAAGTCGGCTGCATCCTGTCTATGAGGGATGTCTTACACAGTGCAATGCAAAGCCAATGAAACCTTTCAATCAATTTAATAAAAGTATGTTGTTTTCAAGACTGTCAAAATATTTTATTTGATTGGAGGTATTGGAGAAAAAGCACTTCATATAACTGAATGCATATGTTTCTGTTTCGTTTCTGTAAAAAATTGTCAATTTTTCAGACTACATTAGAATTTTCCTCACTCTTATGCATGACCAACAGCTCTCTGTTTTTTTCACATAATTTCACAAAAAGACCAAGAAAAATCTGCTAAGTTTCCAGGCTCTTCTCTACATCTACATTTTGCAGTGATGTAACTATTACAGCGATTTTCTTCTGCACACTGGCATGCCATCTATACACATATATGTGTATAGATTACAGATATATGAGAACACTTAATACATTTATTCAATATATGAAGTCTTCAACAAAATGTCTTATTCCAAATTCCTGTGCATTCCCTACAACAATTTACCAAATCCCAAGCAAAACTTGTAGTACTGCTTGTTTCTATAAGGATGTCTAAATCTTGGCACACAGGCTGAAAAGTTCTGAATTGTCTGACCAACGCTACAGAGCTTTTGGGGAATGAAGGCAAGCACAGAAAATTAGGATTCCTATTTCAAGTCTTGTTTTTAGGCCACTGGACTTTACTTACTAGTTTCTCCTACTTTCTAAATGCAGAATGTTGCTGCAGTAAAATACAACCAGGGACATCCAGGATACCATTTATATCTTGTTAAATGCCTGCACATGTTCACGTAACTCTCCTGCACCCATCTTACATACTGATAGTTTGTCACAGATTCACTTCCCACAGCACAGGGCGAATTCACCCTATAAACGCCCACACTCTATCTCCTTGAGAGATATTCCCTCCTTTCTGGCCGTGTTGTCTGTTTGGGTAACAGATGCTGATCCTTGAAGTATCCCTGTCATCATCTGTACCAGCCCTCACTGCATTGAACTGTATCATTTGCATCTCAGAGAAAAGTAGTTTCACGCCATTCACAAGCCAGCCAGACACTTCTGTATGTTATACTCGCTTCATATTTTAAAGACTTTTTAAAAATGCTGGTTGAAGAGTTACATTTTGCAAAATGAGGAGTGTGAAAGTCCCGCCGTAGCTCGCTGGGACACACGATGTGCGTACGCATGTGTTCAATCCCATTTGCTTGTTTCCACGTAGAACTCGACTACAACTGCATGTTGTGGAGGAACTGATCCAGCTCACGTTAACTTGACTGAGAGTTGGAGCTGATCCTAAACTATACCCCCCAAAGTGCTGCTGCTCTGAAGTACAGAAAAGTAATGAAAAAACACCAAACTTCCACTTCATAGGGAAGCATCACACTCTTCTTCTTTCAGTTCAGTTTTACTGAAAGTATTCACAGCTTTATGGGAAGACCTCCCCAAATCCTCCTCGTGGCTGTACTTCTAAACATGAGCAAGAGCTGCCTGTCACTGACATAGTCCCTTAGTCCCATTTCTCATTGCTGATACTGTCTTTTAAAGCAAATGTTAGTAATAAGACGTCTATTTTGACTGGAAGTCCTATCACTGAGCTAGAAAGAAACAATTTTTTTTTTAATGTAATAGAGATTTCCTTCACTAAAGTTGAATTGTTTTGGATTTACACCAGTGTGACCTCTGTGACTCCTGGCTCTACTGGGAGAGTCTAATGCTATGATAACCTTAGCCATGTAAGGCGAGCCTTTATTTACATTCTATTTAATAAGTAGGATTTAAAAAAAAAAAAAAATCTTTCATCTTGAGAATTAGCTTGCTTATCCCAAAGCAACAAACTGTCTGTCTTCTCTCTATGCCTCGTATCTCATGGCTTCAGCTTCTTAGCCCCTCTTCTCATCTTGTCAGCTTTCTCTATTTCTGCTATGCTTTGTAGCAAAATTCTCTGCTGGGTTAACTCCAAAGAAATCAAAAGAGATATGCCAGAAGAGGTTTTGATTCATGGGACAAAATATCATGGTATAAAATGATGCAGATCTAATGAAGTAAATGGAGGTATGCTGCTTTACACTAGTTGAGGGCTATGTATTACGTCTGTAATGACAGCCTGGCTACCAGTGGCATTTGTGTCCCTCTGATTCCAGCCTGCAGATGATTTTAAGTTGCCAGGAGTATTTGCTGCTGTTATTAAACACTGTAACTTCTCTCACATGCTTCTTGGCTCAGCCAACCTACCAGCTGCAGCACTGTCCCAACCTTGCTCCTGATGTGGCTAACAGAGACCAGCAACCCTGGGCTAGGACAGTGCTCTGGCTACCCACAAACCAGGACAAAGGATTTTCTAGTGGCATTTAATAATTAAGATTTCTTTTTTTCCAGCCTGCAACAAGGGACACCGCGGGAAGTGGTAGAGATGATGCACACCAGCCTCCTGCTCATTAACACTCACTTGGGGAAAGAGATAATTTGCCTTTGTCTTTCCGAGCCATGTTGAGAAATTTATTTCAGCAGCGTCAGTCACATGAGATGATAAAAATGGTGCAAATAATGCAAAGGAAAAGAACCGGCCTTAGCATGATTTGAGTTTATACATTGAATAAGGTTACTAATTAACTGATAAAGTGCTATTTGTAATTGTCCCTCTCTGATAAATGGCTTAGAACAGATGTTTTAGTGTGCATTTTTTTCTTATTGTTTCAGACACAAGAAGATGTGCAAAATTGAAAAAAAAAAGTCGTGATCCAGAAAGCAGACTCTGTGAGATAAATGGAGTGTTATGTAAGACAAAAAAATGCCGCGCACACTTCCTGGAACAGAAATCGCCCAAAGAGCCCAATAACTTTCCCAATATGTGCAGTAAATGATGGCAGAAATGAAATGCATCCTTCATAAATGTAGATAAATTAAAGCCTAATCACTTCAAGCACCCATTTATTGCTCTACAGCCCAGGACTTGAGCTGCTGAGGAGCGAACAGCAGTAGCTTAGGAAATCAAGAGCACAACTTGATGTTAGCTTGATCCTGGCAAGTCCCACTGCAGAGCTGTCAGAGGCTTGTTCTGCTTCATGCCCAATGCCCGAGGAGCCCCAGGGTGACAGTGACTGTGAATCTGCATGAAGAAGGGACTCTCTGGCCAGGCAGCAAATACCTGCTGTGCTGCCACTACTGGCAGCCACGCAGTCCACCCAGAGCTGGCTAGCTAGGCTTCATTGCAATGGGCCAGGGTCAGCCATCTAGAAGGTAGCAGAGAAAGTGCAGCCTACAAGTTTTCACTCCATTAGATAGATGTGAACTCTTTAGGACAACCATCACTTAAAGATACTGTAATTAGAACCTGAACCTGCATAACTGAATAATCCTGCATAATCTCCTGGATCTTGGAGAGGCGCCGGAGAGTCAAGGCTGTGTCCCAGTCCATAACCAGTACCGTGAAGAGCATCCCTCGGCATGAGAGTTACATATGTACACCGTCCCCTTGCCCCCCAGCCCTGGCTGCGCTCCCTGCCCTGGGCTTTAGCCTCGCCTGCGGTGGCAGCAGCGAGGATAAAGGGAAGGCTCCCAGTGCATCGCAGCGCGTTAGCCCTCCACCTCCTGTGTCCACAACTCACCGTGGAGACATTTCCCAGCGCGCGGTGACACTAAAGGGTGTCACCAAAGGGTAAACAGCATCAGGCCTCCAATCGTCAGTGCACCGCGATCTGAAAAGAATTCTGCAATATCAATTCTTCTAATGGTATTAAAGGAGGCAGCATTACTTTTCATTTGTCCGAAGTAATCTGATTGAGTGTAACATAGCTGAAATTTCATTTCCTATATCTTTATTAAAGCACTGCCACTCTTTAAAGAGAAATGTTAGCAGAAGAATAAACAGAAACTATTTTTATTGTCTAGGTTTTTTTTTTTAAAAAGGAAGCAAAGAGGAAGGTAGACTGGCTCCATATTATCTTCT
Organism: Phaethon lepturus; assembly: GCF_000687285.1. Lineage (NCBI taxonomy): Eukaryota > Metazoa > Chordata > Aves > Phaethontiformes > Phaethontidae > Phaethon > Phaethon lepturus. Next base: position 6,695 of record NW_010548937.1, read on the forward strand.
AATCAACCATGAATCATAAAGATTTTTTTAAAAAATATTAAAGGACTTGTAACTGCAGTGTAATTAAGTTTCCAATCATTGGAGGGATTAGTTTAAATCTGACCTGAGCCATTCTAGTTAGCCAGGGCATCTGTTAGCTCTTACTGAAGAACAAAGATTACATATTATTTCAAAGGGTGTGTATAAGACACTTGTGGAATTGAATGGGCATGACAAAATGAATTGATTTATTTATTTACAGTGGTTTTTTTCTTTGTGACATACGACTTCCTCCAGAATGCTCTGCTCCTATTATCCTGCACTGGGACACAATCATCTTTTAAGAATTACGTAGTTATGTGATACAAAATGTTTGAAACACGGTGGCATGCTCAGGTGGCATTTGCTCACAGAAACACTCCTTTTAATGCTTTCATTAGTGCCTTTATTGTGCATAAAGGGAAAGTATCAAAACTTCACTGACGAAATACGAGGAGACTATAGGAAGGCAAGTTTTGAAAGATGCTCAGGTTATTACTGACATATGCCATTGTCTGACACCACCTTGCTCAGTAGTAAATGAACAAAAGAAGTACTAATTGCTTTGAAGTTAATAAGGACTACGTTGCCTTTCAATAACTGGCATTTGTTTAGCTACTATGATTATAGCTATCTCTTTCTAGTTGAGCAATGTAAGATGGCAGGAGTTCCACCTTTTACAAGTTTTAAATCCCTGTAGAATTGACAGAAAAAGCTGTAACCACAAATTGGTTTGCAATTTTCTTCTTTCTTCCCAGCAAGCTCTGTATGGTTATATTATGAACCTTGCTTCAAACAAACTGCTTCTGACTTTTATGATCCTTTTGTGATCTAAATGGCTATCTCATAAGATATTCCACTGCAGCTTCTTTTTCAATTGCTTTTACTGTGAAATGGCATTCTGGAGATTTCTGGGGACCATTTCACACTCTTACAGTATTGATTTGCTAAACCTGATGATAGGTTTATATTTAAGATGCAGTCTAGTATATGAACAAAGTGTAAAGCTTACGAAGAACAGATTCAGGACTTTCAATAACCCCATCTTCTTGCCTCTTTAAAGCAGGTTATTGTTTGAATTTTTCAGTGCAGGTTGCTATATGGACTGCATTTCTAATTGTCTTGGAATGTTTCCATTACACTTAATTACCATCACAGAAAAAATATGGTGAAGTTGACTGCTAATAACTTGTAACTCTTCCCAACATAAGGTCAGAGCACATAGGCACTTGGGAACTTAAATGGAAAAATGGATGTGAGATTTTTCCCTGAGTTCTCACTTGTGAGGATGGCAAGGATAGACTTTCTCCTGGGTACACTAGAAAGCTGACAACAAAACTAACTTCTTTGGGCTTTGATGTTGGAGATAGATACACATTTTCTTTAAAAGACTGATCATTGTACAATGGTTATAGGCCAAGAAAAAATAATCTTTCCTGGAGTTATAGTATAAAATGAGTCAGAAATGCTTTTATGCAGAGAATGACACTTAATATTCTATTGGGGCAAACCACAAGCTCATGGCTCTGCCTTCACCCTGGCAAATGTTATGAAATTAAGAGATGGACCCAGGTAACTCAGTCGAAGCAAAATAAAACAATATCAGGTGTGCACAAATGCAGTGAGGAATATCCGAAGAGCAGGCGAATGACCTGACAGAGCTTGGGAGCTGAGTCCCAGGACATTTTGTTTAGAAGATGAAGCAAAACAAATGCTATAAATATGAACAGCACCGTATATATACCCAAGCAAACACGACTGTGCTAGTGTTCCCAAATGCTAGTGAACTCCAGTAGGATGGTGCAAAAGTAGGAGAGTGAGGGTCTGAGACAGCTTCTGGAGAGGAGGCAGTATTTAGGTCTCTGTACACCTGTATGTGGGCAAATTAGGGAGAAGAACTGAGAAATTCACTGTAGTGGAGGACACAAGACAAAAGGAGTGGGGAATCCTCTACCCTGCAACCAAGACTTTTAGAGCAGTGATTAAGAGATCATCTGACTGTAGCACAGTTATATGTTAAAAAATATTAAATGGCTCCTTTTAAAAGAGAAGCTGAAGTACATATGCTAGAGTATCTGTTCAGAACAATCCTCTCAAATATTATTAGATGCATGGCTTTATTCTTGAAATGTGTGGATGAATTTTGGAGTATGTGCATGAGCGATGATATGATTACATATGACTGCTGAGTGAAGTCTAGATGAATTGCTTGTTGATATTAAACAAATGAAGAAATTCCTCTAGCAATATCTGGAATAAGTGAAGGTAACACTAGTTAGAGCTGACCAGGGTCAGCTTTTGCTTACACAACAACAATCTTGTATGCTCATTTCTAAGTCTAGCCTGATGTCTGACTTCTTTCTCTCTGCTTCCAGCCATTTCCATTTTTTTTTGCATCTCTGTCCCTCAGTGGTATAAGATCTGCACTACTCTCTTAAATGTCATGTAGACTAAAAAAAAATTTGGGATTTTCTTCAATACAATTTTCATGATAAAATTGGAACATATAAAACTAAAGAATCAGCAGTGCTGCAAAAATATTGACAGCGGGCAGTACTTAATGAAATTTATATGTGGTGGGTTAGCAAATAGATAATCAGAGCTGCAGAGCCTTTAATTGCTGGTGAGGGACTTTGAAATGTGTTGCAGTGAGTTTTTTGTGCATTTTTGTGGCTTGCTAAATGAAAGTTTCACATATGTGCAAAAAAGATGAAAAGTTCATACCCTCCAGGACCTCCAGACTTACACAAGAAGTCCTGCAAGATGTGCAGCCATTTCAAGATTTTAAAGGGATGTTCCATTCTTCTAAGCTATCCATTATAGAACACATAAATCACCCAAATCATCATCAGTATTATATCTCATTTTTATGATAGATCTGGCAAGAAACATCTGTCAAGACTAAAGCCTAACTACTGTCACAGTAGCTATACAATAGACACGGACATTTCAGAATACCATTAACAGTCTGGATGAGAGAACAGGGAGTATGCTTGTTAAATTAGCAAAGAACACATGTGTAAGAAGGTATGCAAGTATTTTGGAGGCTGGGTAAGAATCTGAAATGGTCCTGATGAATTGGAGATTAAGATCTGAAGAAACAGGATAAAATTCAGTGTGGGCAAGTGCAAGGTACTACAGTTTATCAGGAAAATTCAACAGCAAAAATACAAGGTAGAGAATGACGAGTAAGGTAGTTTTGTGGAAAAAGATCAGATGGTTATAATGGATTACACACTGAGCATCTGTCAATACTATCAGGTTGCAGAAAAGGCAACCATTCTCTTGGGATGAATAAATAGAAGTGTAGCTTGCAAAATATGTGGCATAATTCTTCTGCCCTATATGACAGGTATGGCTTAAGCTAAAGTACCTGTTTACCCAAGATGGCTGCTGGCAAGCTGGGAAATAAAACTCTATATTTTGCATCCCTGCTTGTAAAACAAAACCAAGTTCTGTTTCTGAGGTGGTACATGAAATCTGGTTGTGTGCATCAAAGATGGGAACCACTGTTTGAAGTAGCAAGATGCTTCTAGGTCTGTTCTATGGTATCCACACAGATGCTGAGGAAGATCTCTACTGAACTAATTTCTGCTAAATTAGAAAATCTTCTTGTTAGCACCTAATATTTAATTCTTCTGAAATATTTCTCTCACTGGTAGATATTGTCAAGACAGTGTTCATTTGCCTTGTTTTATTTAAAAGCAAAAAAGCTTTAGAAGCATACCTATATGTCCTAATGTCCTGTATCTAGACATCCATATCCACCTGTCTGTGTGCCTGACTATCCATCTGTCTGTCTGTCTGTCTGTCTGTCTGTCGGTCTATCTATCTATCTATCTATCTATCTATCTATCTATCTATCTATCTATCTATCTATCTATCTGTCTTCATACAGATCTATATAAATGAGACCTACACACCTGGATACACTGGAGATAGCAGCATACAGTCTTTCTGTCACACATCTAAAACCTTCACCTTACTTTTGCATCTCAGATCTTTTTCACCAGATTAAAATTTGTGGCGCACTGAGATTGATTATTTATTTATTTATTTATTTATTTATTTATTTATTTATTTATCCACCCCCCAAGAGTTTTTACTGGTTTTTAATACAAAGCACCTTGGGCTGTTTGTAGTCAAAGACGTCCTCGTCCTGTGCACATACAGGTTGCATACACAACTACAGCGCTGCAGAAGGCACATTTCAGAACAGTCATTAAGGTACTGTATCCTCTGTGCCAGCTGAGAATAACCTTATAGTAAAGTTGGCAAGAATTATTCTGTGATTTCTTCTGTGAAATATTTCAACAGGGTCTTTAAAGACTCAACCAAACATTCCTAAAGTAAATTAAGCAGATGACATTATCCTTCCCTCTTGACTTCATGCCCTGAAACATTGAATGGACACGTTGCCAGATTCCAGCTTCAGTGAAGCTGCAGTGACTGAAAATCAGTGCTTGTCAGCAGAATAAGAATAAACAACACTCTATTAAAGGAAGGACTCAATATCCTCGTTTTGAGAACACCACTTTACAAAGAAGCATAGTATCTATAACAGTAGGAAAGCAATTCGGACTCCCAACCTGCAAACTTTGTTCAACATAATTCACATGTAAAAGTCTCTTTCTTCCTAATGCCTTTGGATATACTGGCTGTCTTTCTTATTTTAGGAAATCATACTACAATTATGCTTCTCAAAATAACCAAAGACAGACAGAGCATAAAAAGTTTACCTTTAAGATTAAAAAACTTTATGCAAATACATCGAGAGGAGATTGAACAATCCAAAATACACAGTGTTATTTTTCTATGGCTATTCTAGATAAACATTAGCAATGCAGGGGCTACTTTTCAATGTTGGTATCAATATCAAAAGACTGGAAAATCTTAAAACACTGAAAGACCATCTGTGCATGCTAGCAACTGCCAAATTTGCAACTGTGGTTTCTTCCCTACTAATTCCATATTTTCCTGATAGATTAATGGGCCCCATTTATCCAGAATAAATAAATGTGGAAGGCCCGCCTTCCCCCTTCACTGTGCCTCATCATTTTACTGATTTCCACCAGACCACTGAGCACATTAATGCAAGTAAGCCACTGTCTGGATTCAGAACTTATCACATTTGGTAGAGAAAGAATGCTAGGCATTGCCAGTTTCTTCACAGACTGGAAGTCCTTGAAGTTAAAAAGAAATATATTCAGAGAACTCCATACTACAAACAACACAGATAAACAGCAGTTGAAGGATTTTTCTTTCCTTTCCCTGACTTAAATGTAACCTATGTGCAGAAAAGCATGGATATTTTACAATACTACTCCTGTTTCACCATGTGCATTTGTCTGGTTATTTCTTTTGAGAGGCATGTCAGACACATATATTTAGACTTCTAGCTTGCTAATTTATGCCAGCTAGTGTAAAATTATAGGGTTGAGAATAAAGTTGCAGAATCAAACCTTTCTATGTGCTTTGAAGAAAAATTTTCTTCTATATACAGTAAGACTTCCACAATCCACAATTTGCTAATCTTTTCCCTTAGTAATTTGCATTCCTGCATGCACACACATGCATTCACAAACATACATACTTCACAGTTTTAATAAGAGAATCATATTTCAATGAGCTCTCGTACTATTCAGATTACATTGATTTCTGTAAAATGTATTACTGCGTAGCTGTGCTACCACATAGCTAATAGTGTGTTTAATCTACAAAAGTCTGACTACATATATCTAACACATTATCTGCCCCTTGGATGATTTCATTGTGTGTTCATGGGGTGCTAATTGCAAATTTGGAATGCAAATAGTACATAATCTTGTTAAACACATTTCTTTAAGAGAAAGAGATATGCCTTTGCTGTACGTCTGCTGGCCCCGTTCACTGTAGCTCCAGGTTTTGCTAAGAGGTATAAGCTGATAAAGCCTGTTGGTGCATTTGCTGACATATCTTATCCTGAATGACATTATCATGGCATATTATATCTAAAAAAAAAAAAATTGCTAAGGATTGGGCATCCCATTGGCAAGACATGAGCAAGCCACATGCAAGAGAAGCACGCACTCCATGGATCTGTAGGAGCAAGGGAGAGGATTGCCGCCGTGCAAGCTCTGACAGGGATGCCTGTTGAAGTTCTTTACTACGTTCTGTAACAGCCTCTGTTGTCTCTCCTTCCTTGTAAACACACATTAGGTTAAAAACAAAGCCTGGAAATTCCTCCAAGTGAAGCACAAGTGAGGAGCAGCACAAATGCCCTAATCCTAAGAGTCAAGAGAAGGAAGGCAGAGTGGTGTAGGTTCACCTTCAGCCCAAAAAAGTAACAGATGAGACATTTTGGTTATATTTGCTGCTAAGCAGTCTCCCAGTATTTAATACGCTATTGTTTCTAGTGAGCCAAATCAGCAATAAGAAGGTTAAATTAACCTAAAAGAAATTATTATCAAAATCAAGAAAAAAATATAATCTCCTTCTCTTTGAGTTGCTTTTCTGGATCTTATTTATTTTTCTAAATACAGACAAGAAGAGGCAGTCCTATTCTTTCTCTGTTCCAGACAGCTTTTGAAAGCCTAGATTTTATTAGAAACCCTCTGGTTTTTATTCATTGCTTGAAACACTCTGTGCTAGATTTATTTCCTATTTGCTTATTTTTGCATATATAAAATGATTGGATTTGATGCAATTTCTTTATATTTACATCAGTATGATGAGCAAACTCAATCATATATATCCATAAATTCATGAGAGTATTAAATAGAAACTTTAATTATTACTTAAGTAATAAACTCTGAGATTACTTAAGTGAAAGCTTAATGGGGCTTAGTAGGACTTAAGCAGATGATGAAGCATTTTCTGAAACGGGGTTATTTCCTGAAGACCATTTATGGCTTTTACAACCCTGACTGGGTCTGAAGTGACAAGCACCAAGCTGTAACATTTAAGAAGTTGAAGAAATAATATATATGCAGCCTCGGAAACACACTGACTGCACCTGCTTGTTCATGCACATAGTGGCAATGTAATTATTTTGAAGGCAACTGGTTATTCAGTTAAACAAATATATCAAGGACTAGGAAGAAGAAGAGAAAAATCCAACAACCCAGAAGACAGTTTAAAAAAAATTAAAATATGTCAGAAAAAATGGAAGTCCTCAGTTATAGCTTATCCAAGATTTTATGGAGGGAAAAAAACTTGACTCCTTTGAGCCAATACTGTTTACAGTTCCTGCAATGAAAATTCTAATTTTGTGCTCTAATGAACACGAAACGATCCATAGTCAACCTTGGCAAAACATATAATGACTGTGTAATTGAAGTGACTTTGTCACATTAAAAAAAAATTTCACAAAATTGTAGGAAATTGCCAAGAAATAAAACTATGGGATGGACAGCCTTGGATATGTGATACAGACAGCCATATCATCTTTGCTGCTTGGTAAATGTTGGGCTTATAAAGCTGTGAGACGTTCATCTGCAGTCCTTCTTCTTACGGATATTATGACTAATTGTGAATTACAGCAAGTGAATGTGTAACCCAGAATTTACTTCTTAAAAACACTGCTTGTGCTTTAGACTACCTGGCACAATCAGTATGTATGGGAAGTGCTATATGGTAAGCTGCCAGGTGAAGCTCAATGTACAGGTTGTGTGACACAGGTGGACCTTCAAAGAGTTCCTCCATTTTGTAAATTTTATGGAGAAGGGGCACCAAGGAGAGAACTGAGATCGCAGCCTATTGGGGAGGATATAGCTTCAAGCACTGGCATGGGTAGAAGATTCTCCAAGACACCAGCTTTCTCCAGAAATATCCCTGACGGAACTGGCAGACACTTGACTTGCAGGCTTATGCTCACCACGATGCATGTTCTGGGCTGTTTACTCTTTGAGTTTCTTCCCTCTCTTCCCTATACCCTGACCTCCAGGAGGGCCCATGCCTTCATCCTCCAGTGGGCAAAGCACTTTGCTCCCTCCATCTGCCTGCACAGACGCCTCTCCACTGCCCAGGGACAGGGGCTGAGCTGATGGCAAGAAGGTAAGTACCAGGAAAGGAGTAGTTCTGTGTCATGAAGCACATTAGCATTTAACAGCTGCTGTGCTGAAATACAGAGAGATCAATTAATATCTGAAGTCCAAATTCTCTTCTGATATAACGCCACTTACACAGAACTTGGCTTTAAATATCATAGTTTCGGTTTCAAAAATGACTGAACAAATATCTTCTATTTACTTAGCACAACAATGACTTCAACAAGCACCTGGGGTAAGAATGCTAATACCACCTCCAAATGCAATATTAAAGCTTTTTTTCTGAGTATTCCTGAATGATCTGGGGATTGGGCACCTAAGCGTCTTTAGGAGGAATGAATAAATAATCTCTCCCCATTTTTACTGCGGTACAAATTTTTTCCAGAGATCAGTATTTCAGAAGACTTTTCACAGTGCTCTTTCACTTGAAAGACAAATCTTATTTGACATGAAGTTCCATTACGAAGAAACTGTTACATGTGATGACACTGGTTATTGAAAATTGAAATGAAGTGAGAGGAAGCTAACACCAACTTGTATGAAATTCTGCTGTCTTTGAATGACACAGGGAACTCAATATATCTAATCATCAAAGTGAAGCCCATTGGGAACCGAACTACAGTTGTATTGCAGAAGGTTGCTACTTGATTGCTAGACCCAGAAGTGCTAAGCCATATGCCACTTATTTCTGTGTCTAAATAGCTTACTATGATTGATACCGAGGGTGGCTCTCTTCTTCACAGTGAAACAATCATGAAGACAACAGGAGTTAGGAAACAAGAGTATACAGATTATTTTTCACAATCCTAATTTTAACCCTGTCAGGTCCTGGAGCTTAATGTCATTTATTCTTCAATAAACTCAGTCTATGCTCTTTTTTTCCTCTAGCTTTTGCACAGACCTTATATTGCAAGCTGCATTCAGTATTTTTTACTCTTGCTGCTGTCGGTGTGTGGCCAGACAAGCCTGATTATAAGGGCTTGGTGTTGGCCTTGAGTGTAAAAATTTTTCCTGCTTTCTTTAGAAAGATTTTTTTCCACCGTCCTTGTGCCAATCTCCTTGATTTTTCTTCCTCACTCATCTGTCTCTCTGAATCATCCTTTTCCCAGCGGTCCTCCAGACTCCCCACACTCAAAGTCACTCCAAGGTCAGCGGCGGGCCCTCGTACGCGGGCGCTCCACGTGTCCCTCCTCCCAGCTGGAGGCAAAATGCGCTCTGTTTACAATATGCTCAGTTTCCACTTGACAAGGCCTGGAAGCCACTACATACATCTGAACTCAGGTCCTGTAGTTAGAGTGAGCACAGTGCTGTCAAGATATGGCCCACTTCTACAATTAAAAGCCAGCAAACTGGCAGGGTCTGACGGATGAGCCGACACTTGAACATACATTACATCTGTAATGTGAGAGTTAGGCGACTCAACACAGCCTTGACATACAACACAAAACAAAAATCAGCTCCGACATTACAAGCACCCCCGCTCCAGCTACGTTAATCTCTTCTTTCATCCATGATCTTTGCAAGTCACACAGCGTTAGGGTAAAGTGTTCTGCACTTAAAGGAATATCTGCAGCTTCCATGCCACTATTAATAAAAATATTTAATGTTCTTGTTAGGAGGCACAATTTGATTACTGAACTGTTATCCAACAAATCCTGAAAACAATTCAAAGTAAATTTCCCTAATATGTCTATTTTTCTATCCTGCCAGAAGGATGGCTAATGAATTTGCTGCTTGAATGCACAGACAGATTGGGAACTATAACTGTGCTGGCCTGGGCAACATGGCACTGGCACCAAAAACCCATTTGTACCCATGCAAAGTTCTCTCTAGAGTATGTCTCTCATCCAGAGGTGATTTTCCAATAAAATCAGCCTCGATTATTGCAAGCGCAGGAGCAATCCCTGAGGGAGTATATCAGGCAATTCAATACTAGGAAATGTTGTACTAGGCAAAATTAACCTTGTAGCAGTGTTATTTCCTGAAACATTATCTAGCTTTTGCCTTTCTTTCGTATTCATCGATCCTAAATGACTGGATTTTTTTTCTACTTCTCTCACTTAGCACAAGATCATTATTTTTTTGTACTTGTATTTAAAAAAAAAAAGCGACACCTGTTTTTCTTTTATTTCAGTTACTCACTGCCAAAGTAAAGGACTGTTTGGCTGTATGGCAGGCACTTCTTTTTGATACGTAAAAGGCGATAGCAAGGAAGAGAACCTTTATTCTGCCCTATTTTCATGACCCTGCAAGGCAGAGGAAACCTACTAGATATATGGCCATGAGGCCGCAAGTGAGCAAGAGCAAGGAAACTTCATTCTCCCCTCTCACACAAGGTAAAATTAGGAGAAGTGCCAGTGAAACTAGTGTTTTGCATTCCAAAAGAGAGCAGACACAGGCCTACAGATTTCAAAGATACTGTTGACATCAGTTAAATCCCATGACCTGATAGCTTTATTTGCCACCTCTTACCAGGCTCTCCAAGGCAGGGATCTTCATCTGGAGAGTGTCTAGCACATGCTAGAACCTAAATAAACCACACAGTCATATACCTACACTAAAACTACTTACAGTTTTGCTCTGGTTATTTATCTTCCAGCAGCACAAAAATAGCATAACAGTGAAATTCAGGGGTATGAGATCTGAAGGCTGGTTCCTGTGCTGGATTCAGCCAGCTGTACTGAAACCAGCAGAACAGGTACTCCAGTTTATACCAGCATCAGGCCTTTTCTTCAGTTTTTCCTAGTCTTTGTTGCTTGGGTGCAATATCTTAATTGCTCAGAAGCACATTTTTAAAGCATTAATTTAAAAAAGATCATAGGTAGTTAGAAAACAGCTATTACTTAATACAATGCCCCAAACAAACACATAGAATAACTGAATAAATGCCAAGTAACTTAAAATTAAAAATAATAACCAGAAAGAGAAATAGAAAATCTAAAATGATCAGAACCACAGCACGAGTGAGGAGAGACGAATGGGTACTCTTTTGATCAACATGCTAAAACTGGAAAAAAATATTGACCTTAATTAACTTTTTTTTCTGTCAAAAGAACCAGGCAAAAAAAAAGGTTTTTTTGGCTCAAACTTTCACTTTTTCACAACTTTTAAAAATTGACCTAAATGTAATCTTGACAAGCTGTATCAAAATGAAGGTGTAAAAATGTTGTTTTGAAAAATCACAAAAGTAACCAGTTAAAATGAAAACCCTTATTTTTGTCTGGCTGCAAGACTCCTGTCAATGTTTACACAAATGCGTGATTACCTTCAGTCAACTGGCATATACATGTCTCTGTAAATACACAAAAGATAAGGTTTCTCTAGCTGTCTGAAGTTCTGTGATGGCTACTGAGCAACGTGACTGGCTTCACAGCTGAGGGGCACCTTGTGGCTGGATACAGCCAGCGGTGCTCGGTATCGATGGTGTACGCTCAGATTTGTAAGCGATTAGATGTATGAGCTCCCAGAGTCTGTTCATCTCATTGTCTTGTAAGCAAACATTGTGCACTACACAGGATGTGTGGTAATTTAACCATCTGCTATAAATTATACAATCAAGTCGGAAGCATTTCACTATAAAAATGTATTGAGCTCATTTGAAAAATGTGTGTTCTCTCTAGGTACCTGTTGTGGTGGTAGTTGAAAACCTTAATAAAGCACAAGCTATTTTGTATTTCAGGACTTAGCCAATGTGACTCATTTGTACAGTTTTAAGTCCAAACAAACTGCTAGTCAACTAAATTATAACTTATTACCACAGGCTACAGACTTTTAATACACTCTGTTGTTGGAACAGGACTGATTTACTGTTTTGGGCCCTGCCAGTAGTTATCATGCATCATTTCCCTAGAAATAAAAACAGCCCTACTGTGGTTATCCTTTGGACTGATAAAAATATATCTAACAAGATGTGTCAGAGGAACAAATTCAGAAAATAAAGGTAAAATAGACTTATTATTTTATGTCTAAAGTACTACATCTTCCAGCTGCTGTGATGACTTTGGAATAAAGCAAAAGGTACTGCAAAAAGGAAAAAAAGATCTAAAGGAGCAATTGAGCTCTGATAAAACCACATGGGGATAGTTGAATTGTCAGAGCTTTGCAAGAGTCAAAATTTACATAAAAATCAGTATTTACGGATTAATGTGATATCATCAAAAAGGATTTAATATGTGCGTTTCTTTGCAAACAGTTTAAAAGCAGCAGTTCTATAATCCATTTCCAACACTAACCTTTAACTTGTAAGAGTACAATAATCCTTCGCAACATTTCCAGAGTTCACATTCAGCTGAGGAAATGTAGCCCCCTAAATAAAACTCACTGCAAAGCAGCAGTAGCATATGCGTATTGGTTTTCATCGTGATACCCCAGGTGCTGCCCCTGCTGCGAGTACTGCGTGTCTGTACAGACTCTACTGCCTGGCCCAACCTGCAGAATCAGTGGCATTTGGGGTTTTTGTGAATTTTTGGAGGGACTTTATTGCTGGTTCAGTAAAGTCATGCCCTTGACCGAACTCTGCACCTGTGTAGATGCCTAAGTGGACAGACTAGGAAGATCAGGGGCTGAAGAACATTGTCTATAATTGCCTGTAAGCAGGCTTTTTCCTGGATTTCTGCTGGGGATTTGGGTGCTTTTGCATGCTAGACTTAAAGTATTAAAACATAAATATGAATGGACTTCTTTGAGAAATGAATATGGGCAGGCAGTTTAGGCACTGTGTTGTAATGGATTTTTAGAACTAATTGAATCGGTGCTGGCTGATTTAGTAGTTCGCCAGGAACGGTCTGAGGAGAAACAAGGGGAAGGAGGTTTAGAAGCAGAGACTGACAGATGGCAGTGTGGAAATTGCTTGGGAGGTTTACGGAGAGTGAGAGTTATACCAGGTTTGGGCTTTTTGTTTCTTTAAAAGTGGTTTAAGTCCTTTAGCAAATGTCCTTCAGGTACACGTACACAAATGTCCATAGGTACTCATGGTCCACAGCTGCCTCTGTGTACATGTATGTACATATATATACACATACATATTTGTACATATATATACACATACATATATGTACGTACAGCCATCCTCCCATACAATTGTGCATGAACGGGAGGCTTTTTCAACCTAGACATGGCACACTTTTTTTCTTCTTTTTTTAAATATAGGACAGGAGACACCCTGCAGCAGAAGAGCGGAGGGTGCGTGTGGCACACTGCCCCTTTCGTACCTCTGTTGGTTACAAGCGCCTGATTTGACTGGTTAAAAACAAACCAACCTCCAGACTTAGCCCACTGGCGTGCACTTTTGCCAGTGGGAGGAAAAGATCTGTTTACGGTTACTGCTATTACAGCATACATTAGCTGACCCTTGGTGTCCGACCTGCTTGCCCTCCCGCTTAGTGAGTCAATAAGAAAATCCTCTGGCTCTGCATGACTTGCTTAGACCTCAGACCTTCCATGCAGAATAAGGTCTGTCCAGGGAGGGAAAAACAAGGTGCCACTCCAGCTGGCAAAACAATGATATTTTTAAAGTGCAGTCAGTAGAAACAGTCAGTCCTATTCCATGTATAATCAAGGATGAAAAGGCCATGAAAAATACCACTGCGCTTTGCAAATGAGAGGTCAATTGAAATGTCAAGATATCAAATGTTAATGGATTGCATTTCCAATGACGGTTGGGACAGAAAACCATACCGAGTCAAGTCAGATGCCCTTCTGAGGAGAAGATGAGTTTTATGGCAGGAAAAGACAATAAACACCAGAAGTCTTTCTGGTTAACAAACTTGTGGCTGATGGAAAACAAATATATTTTGAAAATATAAAAAGCAGCGGGATTTTAACACAAGCTATAATACCAAAACATGTATCTGGAAGTCATTATATCTACAGCAAATTTAAGCACATGCAGGTGTTTGGGGAAAATGACATTGCTTCCTATTTAAGATTTTTAAAGGGACTATAAAAGAAGAGAGTATAAAGGACACTCAAGGAAGGCAATGTTTTCTTCCCTGAAGCAAGAAGTCAGTTCCAATATTCTCACAGTTCTACAGCAGTTCATGGACTACATGGGCCACTCTTAAAAGCAATCATTTTCCATTTAAAAAAATCTAATTTCTCTCTTACAAAACTGTTGTATTTCATAGTGTTGGATGACATCAGCTTTTAGCCAAATCATTCTTTCACCTAGCCACATTTTCCCAAGGAATCCATTGGCCTTTTTCATAAAGGACTGTAATCTGAGGCCTTTGTTTAGAGTGACATCATATCCAGTCCTTAGTCAGAAGGGCATTGCCATGCAAAGAACTTATCTCTTTAATATGAAAAAGCAAAAAGAAACTAGTTTTCTTTCTAACCACTGTCTCTGCCCGACTAGTAGACACATAGCCTTCCTTTCCAAATTGTAGAGAGACTTGCCTTATGTCTTTATTAGCTTACTGGTGGGCTCACATAGAGAAAACAGCATTATTTGTAGCTTTTTAGTAGGAAGACTCCTTGGCCTATACAACAGAGATATGTAGTATCAGGAATGAAGACCATTGAGTAATCATTTGCTCTTTTGTGTAAGAAAAACTATGTGGGTGGATCCCAGTGAATATATGAGGAAAAGGGATTAAAAGAAAACAGTATTTTTTCACACACTGTGGTGCTCAATGCTGCAGGATGTTGTGGGGACAAAAAGTGTAAACAGATTTCAGAAGAGATTTTGCATGGAGGGTAGATCCATTGGTACCCCCTAAACACAGGATTATAGAAGTGGTCAAAAGCTGTGTGCAGGAAGGTAGGAAGATACTCCCTATGCCTCCGTAACTGCTGTTCTTCTTTCTCCACCTCCTGCCACTGGCAGAGATAAAGCACTGGGTTGGTTGACCTTCAGTCTGTGTTAATGTACAGGCTGCCAAGCCAAGTGAATTTATACTTGAGTGAGGCCTAACTCTGACCATGCCTGGATCTGAGGGGATCCTGCAGCTTAACTCACTGATAAAAGACAAGTGATGTGGTCCAAGTCAACATAAGCACAACTCCTCTAGGCTCTATGCTGATGTGGGCTCCCAAGTCTGGAAAAAAAATCTAGGAAGAATGATCATCAGCTGGGTTTCAGAACAAAGCTGCTATTGAATTTTAACGATATTGCCGTTCTTCCCCTCTTCCATCAAATCACAGGGTATATAGAAGATTATTTCCTCTGGATGTATCCTAATTCAAAACCATTTCTCATGTAACAGCTCTTTAGAAACTGTACACCCTCCACAGGGTAAACTTGTTTAAGTCATGTTACCTCTTTCAGACTCGGATAGGAACAGCATGATAAGGACCAACAAGTAAGTAAGAAAGTATCTAGGACTTTGCATCCCAGAAATGCCTTTTCTACTGCAGACTCTCAGTGTAAATATGGATAAAACCAATGGGGGAAGGCAAGTCCTCCTTATATGACAAGGGCAGGAAAGGATAAATAAGTTAAATGTAATAGATTCTGCAGTTAGGGGGGCCACCTTAGTGCCACATACAGACAGAAAAGGTTCTTACATTTTTGAAAAAGTAACCCCACTATTTCCACCCAAAAAAACCCAACAAACCAACAATCCAGTTCTGCAGACATAGAGACTACTTCGCAATTTTGTGTGTGCCTATTTATAAAAATATTTTGTCAGATGATGTTACCGATACATAAACATGAGTTCCTATGGATGTGTTGTGTCTACAAGCAACATGGAATTGAGACCAAGCCTTCTGAGCCAAATGCCATCTGCACCTACTTTGGCCATCAGGAAGTTCACACCAGTTAGTCTAAGCACCTATAGACACTTGGACATTAAGAAAGCAGCTGCTTGTCTGCCTTACTGAACTGTAGTAAGAAAACTTCCTTGTTTTTTTCCCTACAAAAAAAAAATAAATGTTAAGTGCTGGAAGGATTCAGTAGAACAAAAAAGAACAGTAAACTTCCTCCTGAATATTGAACCAGCAACATTAATAAACTAAGCTATGAAAAGTAAATAGACCATTTCTACAGAAATCTTTGTCATGCTCCTAAACTAACATGTTAAAAAGTACCACTATTAGGCCCTGTCCAAGGACTCTGTATAAACCACAGTCTTTAAAAGGGAGTGATTTCTGATTCCAGTTTTGGGACACAAGATCTATGTCAGCACAACATAAAAACAGGGAAATTTGTAATGCTAATGACAACTGCGAATATTTTATATATATATTTATATATCTTAAAAAATATATATTGTAACAGATGTCAAATGCAGTTAGGTTCAGCTCAACTTATTAGTGCATGGCTTTTAGCCAACAGCAATTCACATTTGCAAAGTGTACTATCACATATGTCTTAATAACAGAAACGTGTTTTTAAAAATGTATGTGATAAGTCACATATGGTAGAAGGAATCGGTACAGCTTTCAGCCCTTATGACAATGGAAGCTACTAACTTTATTTTGCATAGCTGAAGAACATTAAAATTCAACTGAAATTCTCTTTGACAGTTGAGAGCTACAAAAGCAACAACTAAAAGCTAAACAAGCCAGAGCTGTACTAAGTGTGGCTGTGATGCTTATGTGAATGTAACCCACATCTACTACAGCTATCTTAAAGACACTATTCTTACTTTTGCCCTGAGAAGTAATATTTTAGTATACAATCATAATTGTGTACAGGTACCTTAAATGGTTACATGTCACTGAAAAATACTAGGCAGATTTTTCAGCTGTTTTGTTATTCAGAGTGTAATTAATATGTATAATGGATTCCCTAGGGTACCAACCGAAGCTGCCACCATGAACATATTCAAAGAGAAGTTAAACAACCAGTTGGGGGAAACATGACAAGGTGAAATATGCACATGTAGGTAGAAAGAGTGAGACTGTCCATCTGGCCTTCTTCCATTCCAAAATGTTACACTTACTCAAGTCCCATAAACGAATGATTTAACCTAAATCACCCTTTCCCCCCCATTCCCAAATCTTTCTGGTGGATTAATTGGGCATCAGTGTCACATACACGCTGATTAATGACTGCAAGGCTCAATATCTCTGTTATATGTCAGAAAATTCAATTCAGCTGAGCTGTTCCTGAGAATTTGACTCAAAATAGTAAAAAAAGAAGTGAATGAATGATAAATGATTATTTTGGACTTGTTCCCCAGGACTCTCATGACCTTGCAACTCCTGGATCTTCTAGAATGTGAGGTGAAAACACAGTTCATTTGACACCATTAAACAACCACCAGCTAACAATGGCTTTAATTCAGCTTGCACTGAATTTGAACTAGCCCTATAGGCAAGAAAGGTCCCTTGTCTTATTAGAAGTTTCATGTGCTATCAGGTCCCTGCTGGATCCTATTTCTAATTTTTATCAGATTGAATGAAATATAAAGAGAGAGTGATTTATGACTGCCTTGCATCTTGCCTAATCACTCCAAGGAGTGTTCATACACATTTTGCATTCAACTTTATAAGGTGTAAATGACTATACATGATGGAAGCCAAAAGAGGAGAACTGTATTCTTTTGTTATGTGTGCTAAAACACAATGATTTGTGAGTCCTGTCAGTGCACGTTCTTACAAATACAAAACCACTCCAGTCCAAAAGCCAGCATGATCAGCAAACTACTATAAAAATAAGAACATTTCCTCTGTCTGTAACAGGAATATACAGTTACTGGGACTTAGTTAAACTGCAATGATCACCTACGGAAGCTAAAAAGATGTGTTTTATTGGTACGTAAGAGCCCATTAAGATTGGAGTATTCATTATTTAAATAGAATCACTGACTGCTGGTAGCTTTAACTGAAAATGCCTTTTCTCAAAGAGTCAGGACATCTATATAGCAACTTTCTTAATTCAATGATATATGGTTGAGTGTTGCCGCTAGTGCCCTAAGATTTAAGAACTTCTCATAAAATGCCCTGGAAATTGCTCCCTGGTAGCTTGCTCATCCTTCACAGAGCCCTACTGTAAAGAGCAGAAACATACGTGTGTGTATGGTGTGAGAGACGCACACACAGAGGGAGAAAGAGCTCTTAATCAACAGGATGGCAAAGCCTTGATACATAGGTGCAAAATATTCCCATGTGTCTAGAAATCATTTGGCACATTCCTAGCTATTTCCCCCCTGTCAGACCTTCTCAAGGATTGCAATTAAAAATCATAATCTTTTTAGCATGTACAAACCTCCCCAAGGCTAGGAGCACTATGTATTGAGTATGATTGTGATATTATTTGGCAGCTATTCATAGACAACACATTAATTTATGGAAACTGGATGAAACTTGGGGAGTGCAATCATTAGGGACACATGAGAAATGTTCTTTCCTCAATGGAAAGCTTTCCTCAATGATACTGATCTTTTTATAGCTATGATTAGGGGCAGCTTGAATTCTGTTATCTCTTGTATCGCTCTTCTTACTGTCCTAGTCTTTTTAGTGATTGTATACAACAACTTTGTTAAGCGTGCAGTTTCAAACGGATATAAAAATAACTTACTTTACAGGAATGTTTCTCAATTTTGTCTTTTCAGCAGCCTGTAAACAGAAGAGGGGTGGGGGAAGCAAACAATTAAGCAACACACCAAAGCACAACCGAGCCGCAAGCAAACACCAGCGCGCAGATGCTCGTCAGAAGCACGCACCCAGGCAGCCCATCACAACCCAGGCAGGAGCCATCTCCCTTTCAGAGAGATGGTAGAGCTACAGGTTTTAAATACTTCTGCCCCAGTTTGTGATATCAGTGTGTTTATTTTTAATGGCCAGGAGTATTTAGGAAGCACTCATTCCGGGCGATCACTTGATTTCCCACTCCGAGGTCTGGCCCCTTTGTCACAAGCTATCTGTCCAGATCTGGAACAAGAACAACAGGAGAAAATACAGGGAAGAACGGACTCAGTTTCCAAACCAGTTTTTATTCTCCAACAACAGAAAAGGGCAAGGGATGACCAAATGTTCAGATCAATTTCCTCTTGTGAAACCTTTGAGAAAACACACTCCAAATCATCTAAATGAGTAAATCTTTGGGCCTCCCGGCCTGCACCACCTCAGACATGGAGCCTGGTTCCAGTTTATTGCTGAACCCATTGATCTGTGTACAGTCCATTTATCATTCATGAAAAGAGCCAGTGATCTTCACAGTATATTAGAAGAAACAACTCAGATCATCTGTCAACGGCCCTCTTATTTCTGTTTCCCTCTCCACAGGGATTTCATCTCCTTCGATTCTTCTTGAATTAAAATGTTGCTAAGCAACACAGCTGGGGGCACCGATGGCAGAGCTGCGCCCGTCTATCTCACTGGTTAAGCTGCTCGAGATGTTAGTGGCAGTTTTGTTTTTTAATGCTTCTGTGGCATAATTACGTAATCTGAACCAACCTTGCACACCCCCCCCAATTTTTTTCAGAATAGGTAAATAACATTTTAATGCAAGAGGGCTTGAAATATCACCTTCAGGTAAACTAGTTGTATCATCTCAGAGAATTCCTCCTAGCGTTTGCAGAACAAGACTGTAATAGATGTCAATGTGGAAAGCAGTCAGATGGGTAGTGAGATTACAAGCACGGAGAGCGGTGAAAGGCAGAATTAAGACAACTGATCCAGAAACCTCTTATAGTACGGAAAGTTTTAGGGCTTAATTACCTTCAGAGATATTTTTATAAAGCCTACCAAAATTGAAGAGAAAGGTTTTGGTGAGGAACTTTAACCTCTGCTATGCTTAGGGATGGGAATAAAATGGTTCCCACAAAGGAACTGCTAATATTAGTGGTCCTAAAAAATGCTCACATAAGCCCTTGAGGAATTAAATCCTTTAAGAAAACTGACTAACTTTTGAAACCTCTGGGACCGGTACAACTGTGTTGCAAATTTTGCCAGAATGAGTTTTCCTTTGGGGAAAGTTTATGGGGCTAGTTTTTCAAAATACCTGCTGTTTTGGCACTTTTGTCTTCAATCATAGCAAAGATAGAATCTGTGTTTAAATCCATGGAAAGCCCTAATAACGAGTTTAAAATTTTGGAGAAAGAATTAGAGCTTGTGAGAGCTGAGATGGTGCAACAGCAATGCTCTGGGCTGGCTCCCAGCGTGTGAAGAAAAATGTGTTTCTTTCATTTGGATTATATTGTCCATCTAAAGAATAAATGAATGAATGCATGATAGGAAACAATTATATTAATTGTACAGTAGGGTTGCTAAATAAAACACTTAAACCTCAGAAAATGCTAAACTTAAGATTGCACAAGTAAGTGTTCCAGACCCAAACCTAATTATGTCCTCTCAAACAACCCTATGATGAAATGGGGTCCCTGCCTCATTAGTGAGATAATGTGACTTGTGCCTCTTTCCAACGATACTCTTCCAAATCTCATTTTTTCAGCTGCCATGTGTAAATGCAGAGTCAGAAGCATATTATTAAGAAATCCGAGTAGTAAACTACATGTAACAACACACAAATGCTTCATTTAAAATGGATTAAAATGCCATCAAAAATGGCATTTCAGTTTCCCAAGCCTCCCACTAAATGCCAAGTTTCAATCCCATCCTGCAGGGAACTAAAATTATTTTTAAAGCTCATAAATAGCCTTCCACAATGGCAGAAGTTCTTTTGACTGTACAGTGATATTTTGCTTGACCCTTCTATATACCAGATAGCTGGACTATAACAATTCTGAGTTCAAGCATGTGAAACTTGCATCTAAATCAGCTTTTTGTCCCCCAAATTATTAAAAAATCACTACACAAAAACTGATATCAAAATACAGATACAGAAAAGAAAACATAAGAGTGGAGAGTGTGTAGCATCGGATCACAATTAAATAATAGTAATGCAGCCAATTCTAATACAAAGTAAAGTAAAAGATATTCTGGAGAGCATGTGCGTGATGGTGTGAGATAAACTGTTTACATGAAAGATTAAAGAAGATGAAGATATTTCAGGGAGTTAGCACTGGCAATCTCAAAGTCATAGAATATTAAAAAGCAGAGTCTAAACTGGATGTCAGGTTTTTGACTATGTAGCTACATCGATGGCAACGGTTTACCCTGAAAGAAACATGGTAGATTTAGGAAGAAAGAGTTATAGATTTATTTTATTTTCGTGGACCATGAACATTCTAGCACATATCTTTCCTTAGATTTTTACATGGAGAATGTCCACATTTTTTTCCCTTTGTTACTGGGAGAAGGCACTTTCCTAATTCTTAAGAAAAGGCACATGCCTGAGGGACAGTGTCCTTCACACACATGGTCACTCATACAGAGTTTTAAACAAATATTGCAAATGCTCAGGTTAATCTACATGCCAGACTAGTTTAATGTTGGATTATCAAGCAACTGGTCATTCCCTATTACAAATGATTCAGTTTGCCTCTGAGTGGTACCATGCACATTATACGTCAGGGATTCTATCTGAGAAATAAATGCAGTATCTGGCCTTCTGCTTTTATTTGTCTTGTAGGTGTTACTCATTCATTTTTTAAAGCATATTTGTTGTGATATCATGAGCATGCCCAGTGGCAGAAGATAAAGGCAGGCAAAATCAAAGTGACATAGAGTAACTCTACACATTAAGCTTTGATGCAGAAACGTATTGTTTGAAAATATTTGGTGTGCAGCAGGTCTGTCAATTAGAGCTAATTATTTTTCTCTGATCAGGAATAATGCAATCTTGTTTTAGGCAGGTTTCTTTGAAATGTACATCTTTTATATAACTTCATTATACGAAAATACTTCTTCCAAATTACTTTTTTTTTGGGCTGCTATTGACTCAAATTGTCTGTGTTGAGTAGTTCTCTCTGCTTTGATAATTAACTTTTGATCATTACTGAATTTAGCAGCTCTAGTCAGATGTGTTCATAGCCATCCTCCTCAACTATTTCAGTGTTCATCGCCTTTAATCTTTGAACAAAATGATCTCATTGAGCCTCCATCAGCCTTGCTACTCAGTTAATAATTCCTGTTTCTCATCTTCATGACTGAATTTGATTTGTTTTAGACTTGATGTGAGCTTTTGATTATTAATTTAAGATATTTCAAAGACAACCATGTTTTAAGAGTTATTTTTAATCTTATATTCCTAGGCCTTTACAAATAAGAAACTGGTTTTAATTCCACAACGATTCCTGAACTTCATGTATTAAAAGTACTGCCTAGAAACAGAGGAGGTAGGAGGTCCCTAAACCATGATACATGTGCCCTGAGTGGGAGATGATGTTGCAAAAGACTGGAATGAAATTGGACTGGTATAATGTAATATTCAATGAGTGTTAGGAGAATTACATCATGGGAACTTTGCTAATTTTGAGCTTGAAAACATGCATTAAAATAATTTAGGATCATTAGAAAATGGAAGCCAGAGTGAACTAGACAATCATTCCACTTTAATTTGTAATTTCCTTCTGATAATTTTTTTTTTATGATTACGGCCTTTCCATAATTGTGCCTCTGCTTTGTAAGACCTTAATTCAGCAGCTGACTCTACTGTTGAATAAGAAGAAAGATGAAGAATACAGGAAAAACAATAGGATAAAGAGGTTCATCCATCAGAGATGTTTTCCCATGACTATTATAACATGAATGATTCCTACCTCTTATGTTGCAGTTGCATTACACCTGATTTTGGCACTAGTTGTTTTAGCATTAGTTCAAGAAACACTTGCACTGTGCTTTAATTGATCTGCAGTGTGGATATACTCATAAACTTATTTTGTTAGCAGGTATTTAACTATTACACAAAAGATCAAACATGGGAATAAGCACAACTTCTAGATTGTGCAACAAGGACCACAAAATGTGAAAAATTATGTTTCTCTTTGTCACTATCAATTACTGGACAGGCTTTTGGATTGAAAGAACCAGAAAAAAGTAGACCAGTCATTACAACTTTCCTACGTCACAAAGACCTGAGGAGAATGAATTGAAAAGAGGCTGGCTTAAAAATATCAAAGTGGAATAACTGGCATCTGCAGAAAGCAACTTACATTTTTGGTGAAGTGTTACAGGGGATGTGTCTGCTATCCAAAGAAAATATACATTTTCCGTTGCATAACTGAAAATCCAGGATTTTCAGGGAAAACTATTTGATTTTGAGAAAGTGTCATTAGACAAAATTGATTCACAAGCACTCAGCCACCTACGAAGGCAATTGCTGAGCTTCAGAGTCTCTTAGGGTGAGACAGATGGCACTCCATGCCATCGAACATGTTGGCAGAAGAAGGAAGGCCTTCATGCTTTAACTTTTTCCATGAGCTGCTGCAAATCTAACTTAGGTTTATCTCCCAGTTTCTAGCCAGCTCTATATGCTTGGGTGAATAGCTAAGCGACTCAACATGTATACAACCTACCACGCTGTTCTCCTGTCCTGTAGGTATAGAAAAGACTCCTTGGAGATCCAATAAAAACAAAGAAACTTTCCAGTTTCAGTTGAGTTATATCTATATCTATATCTATATCTATATCTATATCTATATCTATATCTATATCTATATCATCTATATCTACCTATATCTATATCTATATCTATATCTATATCATCTATATCTAATCTATATCTATATCTTATCTATATCTATATCTATATCTAATATATATTTATATCTATATCTTCATAGATTATAATTTGTCTTGGAAGTTATACCATGCTTTTATTTATACAGAATGCCTTACCTGTGATCCTAAGTAATGAACCAAAACCCACTACTTATCAACTGCACTGTCTTGTGTTGTACTCTGATTCTGTAATGATACAGTTGGTGCTTCCTGTGGAGGAAGGAGAATGTAGTGTGCAGTAAACAAACTGTCCAGAATCGCGCTGGGAATCAGAAAGCCCAAACCTGAGGGCTGAAAGATTAGCATGTGATGATACATGCATAAATATGTGTATTGTGTTCCTTTTTTTTTTTTTTCTTTACTTCATTGGTTACACTCTCCTCTACCTGTCCCCTAATGTCAACAGAGGAGATGACTATTTCTTTCTTGCTAATTGCCTTTGACGTGAAGTTGGCATCCTTATATTTGAGATTGTGTGTGATGTTCTGGGTCAGTCTCACCTCGAGGATGAAAAGCCCAATGTTACTGCATCTAGGACCACAACCAATGGAGTAGATACTCTCCTCATCACGTTGCATTTTAAAAAAAATAAGTATTTTCCCTTCAGAAACCAAACATGTGGGATGGATCAACTAAGATCTATTTTTTGAAAAATCAAGTCACCAAGCATGTGGTATCTACAAATCAGAATGGTTCATTGAACTCTTGCTGTGTATAAACCACAGAGAGCTTCTCATCATTGCTTTGAGCAATGCAGTAACCTTCATGGCTTCACAGAGAGATGCTCAAGAATCTGAATAATAATTAATATTGAAATAGTGGAAATTTAATTTTAATTGGTGCAGTGGAGGCTGGGTAAAATGAAAAACAGAGTTTAAGTGACCAAATCTAAAACAGTCTGTCTGTGGGTTAGGAGTCACCTTCATCCTTGATGTAAGTGAAGTGATTTTAATTGAGCAACAACATAGATATATTTGAGCTTCTGTCAGCATTCTTCTCAAATTGCTATGTTTCCATCAGGCCAATGGTGGAAATCAAACTAAGGAAGTGTGCAATGAAAAATGTGGCCATTTCCCATTCTTGAAGAACTATTGCTTTTTTTTTTTTTTTAAATGGAGAAAAGAGCTACACACACTGAAGTGCGTACTACATTCTGACGATTACTTGTTGCTTGCGTAGACATACCTGAGCTGGTTTTAAATTAGCTAGTGTGGGTACTATGAACATTGTTGCTTTTGTCACACAGGCTTCAGTTTACTCAGTGTCTCTGGTGAACTTTACAATACAAACTGTTATTGCTATCTGTCAGTGAATGGACTTATTTCAGAGATAACTCACATAACAGGTATGCTTATTTTAGGACTTTAGTACCCATGTATCTTGACAGAGGAGGCTTGAAACAGTGCCTTCCTTCCCCTATTATTTTTATATATCCTGGATTCTTTCAAAAATGCTTTTGATGGGAAATTGCTAATTGTACTCATTTAGACTCCTGCATCCAACAAAGGAGAAATTGTAATATGACGTTACAAATTCTACTGATACTACTTTTGTAGTCCTACAAAGCATTGTCAAGTTGCTTTACAAATGCTAATCAATGTCTCATGGAGTCTACTAGATTTAAATGCTCTGACAATACCTATTGACTTGGTCATTGCAGAGCTCTATGGCAGAGAACAGAAATCCTGGCTAGAGTGAGGCCTGATTTTTCATAATTGTTTTATTTGGATAATAAATATATAGCCCTGGTGACAGAAGAAGTTGGGAAAATTGTACTGAATAGTTCATGTCTAAGAAAAAAAAATCTAAATTGAAATTCTGGTTTGAAACATCATTTCCTAGCAAATAATTTGTTACAAATTCATTACAAATGACCTAGGCTTAGTGGATGGTAAAGCTATTGTTAAAATACAAAACATCTAGCTAGGAATAAAACTCAGTTGTCTTATTTACTGATGAATTTCCTAAAATGTGTGTTTGGTTCAACCCTGCAGATGTCTAACAAATAAAAAAAATCCATTATTTGTTGGGTTTACTCCACAGTCACATTTCAACATGTTAATGACATGATTAAAAATCTTGAGGAGGCAAAAGAAACAGAGAAAAGGTCAAGAAACATTTATAGAGAAACTCTTCTCTAAACTTCTCTCAAGAAATAAGCAGCAAAACACTAGATTCAAAGAGTATCCTGTGATATGACAGTCTCCACAACCTGTGTATTCCCAGTTCTAACACGAGTATTCTTTGTATCTCCATCCCTGAAACTGACCTAACAGTGCTGATATTTTGAGGTCTTATAATGAGGTGTACCTTTAGTGTGCAATGTCTGATTGTTACTTCTGCAACATACACATGAATTATAACTTGCTGCCTCAAAATGGAAAGGAGAATAGGCAAACATCTCGGAAACAGCCCCTCATACCCCTGCTCATTTGCAGTTTATGCCCTTATATTTTCCTTTGTGGCAAAGGTCTTTATCTCATTCCTTGGGGAGTCCAATCTATCCTTAGTCTCTTCCCTACTCTAAATCAATTAATAGTTCCCTAGACTTGAGAAGCAAAAGGGCAGAGTCAAAGACTACCAGCAGTGGCAGTGCTGGGAAGATGTGAATTGATGTTGCTATTGTTCATGCTGCCCATTTATTTCCTGTGCAGAACTAAAGACTTTAAGGATTTTAATTTATACTGAACATTACGTCTATGCAAACAGGCAACAGAGGTAACAGAGGTAAACACACATGAAATAAGTCTTTGCTGACCTTGGTCTGGTTTAGTACATTGCTCAGACGACTTAGCCAATTACTAAATTGCACAGCTCAAAAAATTAATAGTATTGCCATGAAACTGGTAATTTTGTAAAGGAGGCATGCTGTCTGTGAGAGCACCCTGCCCAAATCAATTGGACTGTCATGCTGTGGTCCTGACCTGTCCCTGCGAACAGGCAGAAGGTCTGTTCTGGGACAATTCATCCTGCTGGCACAGAATGGAGCATCTCCAACTCCAGTAAACCTTGCAGCAGCAGATGAATTCATCCTAAGAAAAATTAAGGTGTTTAGTTCTCATTACTGTTCTTCTGGAATACTTCCAGGGGAGATCAACTTTCACTTCTTCTCCCCTTATTCTGGTTGACAGAAGTTAATTACTGGATTTATCATGCCCTTTTCATCACCTACTTTGCACTTGTTCTGGCCGCCTATGAGTCCCTCCTTCAGACTTTTGCAATCCCTCCCCCTGTCTCAAAGCCAGCACTAGCACTATCCTCTACGGGTGTAAAAAACTCCCAAGAATTTAGATTTTGAAGTTCACAGACTGTTGCTTGGGCTTTTAAAAAGGAGCGACACTGCAGATGGCCAGCATAAGAAAGCCAGACACTTTCTTTACCAAAACACTTCACAAGGAATTAATGATAAAAATCACACTCTCCTTTTGAGCAGAAAAAGGAGATAAATGTTTCCTATGTGGTCGGATTAGTGAGTGTTGAGCACTGAGATGGCCTGCAGATATCACAGACTTCAGATTTATTTTTATAGGACAGAATGGTCAAGTCTGGCTTTTCTCTTAACAACAACAATGCTGGTGTCAATCAATTATCTCACCTGCTGCTGCCTCTGCTTGCTGCCAAAACAATACAGGGCTTTTGCATAAGTGGCATACATAGCAAGAGACTCTGGGGAAATATATTTTCCTCCATGCTTATAATAAAGTATCCTTTAAAAAAAAAATGTGTGCACAAGCATGCACATGCACAGAGTACATTATTCATCCTGTGGACTGAATGCTGCATGTCCTTCCTCCCTCCCATCCCAAAAAGGCTGGCAGATCTCCAGCGTCTGGTCCTTATGGCTGTACTGAGGAACAACTGCCCTTTCCACCTCTATTTAATTAGGATGGAGGCATCACTTCTTTTTAAAGCTTCTCCTTCAGGTGAATGATGTTTTATGGTATGGTTGACAGAGCCTGGCTGCTTCAGGCTGGTGGCATGAAAAACTAAAGCCCAGAGGCTGCTTAAGAGGGTGCTGAGGGGCTATGAAGTGCCTGCTTACTTGTGGGGAAGTGAGGAGAGGACTTCTTGCAGCTGTATTTATCCATCTTTTCAACCAAGGCATTTCATTCTCCCTTTGCTAGGGCTGCCTGCTTGCCAGTATTTTCTTTTCCTGTATGATTTTCTCTACTGCAGTGGAAAGTTTTTGAGACACTGAGCTGCCAGTGCATACTAGACAACCCGTGGAAAAAGCAAGTCAATGGGAGTGATGGGGCTCCTCCAGCTCCTGTGCTGGTCTGGGCTGCTTCTGCCCGAGAGCCCAGGTAAGAGCATGGCTGCAACCTGCAGGGGCAAACTTAGTGTTGTTGATCGGTAGCACTGTGCACTCTACGGCAACCATTTGTCCTGACGGTTGTATTAATCCCCTTCCTCACTGATGGATGACCTCCACAACAATATGTGTGGAAACAATTACATGAGATTCTGTGAATTTGAACAAGTTAAAAGCTTTTGATAACACTGTGTATTTTAGTGGTGTGCCATGTTTTTCACTCATAACTGCTGCAAGCTCAGCCCAGGTCTCAGAGTGGTTAACGAAAGCTTCTGCTGATAATAAACAAATATATGATATGAACCTACATCATTACCACGTGAATTATGACCTTAGACGTGTCAGCCATCAAATCTCTTACTACCAAAGAATTGTCTAACAGAAGCTGGAGTATTCATTTTAGACAGTTGATGATATATGGTTGTTTCAACTAGTGTTGTGCAGAATAAAATAATTTGAATGTCAACTAAAATGGACTGAGGTAGCAAGAAGAGACCTATTTTCATGAAAGGATTTTTCATGGTTAAAGACTGACAAGGTTGGAGAATGCCTGTATTATCCTAATAGCTTCTGTTTTCATTAATGCCTTAATGAAAACATTTCACTACAATTATAAAACAGGACTGTAGATCTTAAACACTGCAATGTGGTTTCTTTCTCAAAACACATGCTACTGTGTCTACAACTGATGCTGCATCACTGGGATTTCAATGTAACCCAATGACAGATAAACTGTTTACATTAAAAGACTCTATCAAAGTTATTTTGCACCTAGTTTCATCCTAATCCATCTGATTTTTCTACAGCTTTGACAAGATGACCTCTCTCGCTGTGTGTGCAGTATTGATGTCATTACTGAAGAGCTGTTCTTCAGCCTTTCTGCTGATAACAAAGTAAATGGAAATGTAGAGAAACCTTGGGGAGGTAAACAGCTTGTTCAGGATCCAGCTAAAAAATGGGAAAAATTACAACAGGAAAAGATATCTCTTATTACAAGGAAAGTGGTCACCGTTCCACTTTAAAAGTGCTTACATGATACCATGACGACATTCTGTGTCTTAGAATTCCATGAGCTTTTAAAAAATTTAACTTGAGTAAAGGCTTTGAAAGCTCAGTATGCATTGTAAGAATTCAAAGCTCAGCCTATCACCTTTTTAGACTCAGCTACAAGTCAAACCTAATGTTAACCTAGCAAAAAAGAATTATATTTGTGTAAATTACAAACAATAGAGCAGAGTCATGGATTATATGCATGTCTTGTGTTTGTATGTTTATCACGGAAGTGGCAATAAAGTGGCAATCATTAAGGGAAGGAGGGAAAGAAATCAAATAGAAAGGAAAAACATTTATTGATTTGTTCTGCCAAAACCACTATATACATAAAATACTGAAAATGAAGGTCTGTAACTAGTACCAAAGTTTCTTTGGTTCAAAAACACATAGAACGCTAGCAATGTGCTTTAAATTGAGTACACATTTCAAAGGTTAACAGGACTATTCCTTAGGCAGAAGAACAAAGAGGAGCTGGTTAAAGAAAATTTGGTACACTACAGCTACTTAAAATACTGTATCCAGGCACAACTCATTTGGATGTCTTTGAGCTCAAAGATAATTTGAATTATACAGAGGTCCTTTTAAGAATAAAAATACTAACCTGTGTTTCATCTAAGCTCTTTTAGCTGAACTGAGCTACTAATTAAAAATCTTTACTACTCTCCCTAATTTCTGATTTTTTTTTTAACAGAATAATAAAGCCATCTAAAAGCGCTGTCCTTCCTCACAGAAGAGTATTAACATTATAATCTCTGAAAAGCCTTGTCATCTAATGGTTTTACTAATAACATATCTGTCATCTGCCTTGACTGTATCTCTTGTAGCCAATATAAAAATGTTGGGCAGTAGGACTTCTGAATGCAATACTGACGCATATGCCAACATTCCTCTCAGTGACAATACTACAAGAGTTTACAATCCAGGCAATGCTTAAATGTAACAATATGTCTCAAACAATACATTAAACAAATATATACCTGGGATTATAAATATGTGACATAAAAATCTATTGGGTTGGTCAGTGTGCATATTAAAAAACATTCAAGTAGGTCAAATTGTGTATAACTTAAAACTTTAAAGACAGCAATTTTAATAAAACTGTCAATACAATTTTCTTTGTAAAAACATTTGAGACTGATTATGCTGCTTATATTGAAAGAGAAACACAAGGTCTATATCTTTAGATCTTTTATTGAACTGTGAGCGCAGCATCAATAACTGCTTCTCAGCCGTAAATGAAAATTGATTCCAGATCTAACCCGTCAGTTTCTGTGTGTCTTTAATCCCAAGTCACCCGCAATGAGACATAAGAATCAGCATTTTGTCTACGGGACAAAGCATGTGTCTCATGGCCAGCTCCGATGTCTCCACTGAAGATACTGTGGGGTGTGTTCACATGTGTTAGATATAGGCAATAACTGTGGTGTCTCCAAGCAAGGCCCGAAAAGTGATGGTGGGAGTTTTCAGCTGCAGTGTAGTGGCTTGTAACTTGCCTCATGCTCTATTGCAAAGATCAGTATGGTACAAAGCTTCAGATTTGAAGTCTGAAGGGACCTGCAATGAACACCTCTCATTGGACCTCCTGCACATCACAGCCCAAAGAAATTCACTTGACAACTTCTACATCAAGCCCACAACTGCCAGAAGTCTAAAAGGAGAGGTAAACCACAAGGTTTCCATACAATTTGCAGCAGTTTGGCACTAATAGTTTGGATTTCCAGTTAGCTCTCACTTGCGGAAGTCTCTTAAGCCCTCTTGGGTGAAATTAAAGTGTATAGCCTCCTTTCAGGAATATTGGTGATATGTTGCTAGGCCATCATCATGTGTGCCTTAACTAACTTTTGGCCTAGCACTTATATTAAGGAGAGTTCTTCAGATCATGTTTATAACTCTTAGGAACAATTTCCAGTTATTCCAAATCCTGTTTGAATAGTGAACACTAAAAGCGAGCAGCACATTCAGTAAAAGTCTTGTTAATACTATCTATAGAATAAATACATTCCACTGACTTCAACCTGGTAGCTCTCATCTTATCCAGAAATCAGGCTCAACTTCTTAATTATATCATTGACTGGAGCATGTTGGGTTTCTCCTCAGCAGTGGGAAGAAAAGAAGGGAGACGTTTAAGACCTGAAAGAGCAAGAGGTCCATGGACCCCTAAATAAATGCAATACAGGTCAGAAATAAGAGTGCTCATTCATAGGAGTGAAAGAATAAGACAGAAGAGCGTGCTTTCTTGCAGACAAGCTTCTAACAATCTTCCACCATGACAAATGGACTATTGGTAGTCTCAGAAGACAGGCTGATAGATCAAACACTCGCCACATACTAGAGACATTCACTAGAACATGAGATCAAGGTGCATTTGTGGATCAGTGTCACTACCACCCCTGCCATGTAAAGATTAAAGGGTCCCTAACAAGTCTCAAGGGACAAATCCTAGGTCCTACCAACCACTGTTCCCCAAAAATTTAAATTTCTTTGAAATACTAGTAGAGATAAAGATAACAAACTTGATTTTTACATACTGTGTTTTTATTAATAAACATTAGTAAATGTCAGCTCATGCTTCGCATTGGCTGCAGGCCTATAGCAAAAAAACCCATAAAGATTGTAAAGACAATGATTCCATTTCTTTATAGAAGTGTTGCATAAACTGTTAATACGAATTTGAGCTGAGAGTTTTAAACTTTTCTCTCCCTGTCAGAATGCACACATGTGTACAGCTGAATTACAATGGCCATTTGACTGCAAAATCTTTACGTTTGAAAAAAAAAGTATTTTTTAAACCTTAGGCTCCACAGCTGAACATACAACATTGTAAAATTCACATATTGTAATTGCCTGGATCTACCCTCATGAATTAATGTTCGACATACATTTTTGAAAAAAAAAAATGTTGTGCAGTCAAAAAACATTGCAGTTACTTTGTAGATGTTTATGTGTCTGTCCAGTGGGCCAGATCGACCTTTCTTTCCATTTCCAATCCTCCTTCTTTAAAGAGATATGGCAGAAGCTGCTAAAGTGTGAAGGCACTGCCAGTATAATGTGTAAGTGATGCTGCTCAGCTTTGCAAGGCCTTAGTCTGGGATGCAGTGTGTGACGAAAATCCAAAGGACAGACACATACCGTCACTCATTCAGGAAACTAAAAAGCTGAGGGATTCTTTCCTATAACGTGTATAACTTTGTCTATACCCTCCATTTGTAATATAAATAAAAGAAATGCAACCATACAGGTGTTTTGTACATAGCAAAGGTGAAGGTTTCTCTTGAACTGCAGGGCATTTAAGAAATATGCTCAGCGTGCTTCCTGTCCAGACAACTTATTTATGTGATTGGAAGCGCTCATGTTTGGAATCCATAAATATACAGACCATAATCTGTTTCTTAAGAAGATATTTGGGAGAGCTTAGGAGACTTGAATCAATTCTAATCACTTAAAGTGAGATGAAGTTCAAATTGCCAAAAGGAAAAACATTTCCTATGTACTATAAAATTTTGAGAAACTACATGAATGGTCCTTATTGTGCTCTCTTGTCTGAAGCTTATGCTGTGAATGGTATTACTGGAAAGACACACAGCGTTTTGGTGCAGTCTGAGGCTTCCTACAGCTCGGCACATCACCACCACAGAAGGACTCAGGCTGCAGCCCCTGAACTGGGAGCAATGTGACACTGTTGTTGAGCATGACACTGCTTTTAGGTAAGAGGCACACATGTACCACATGACAGCAATGATGTTTTGAGAGCTATCAATATTCCACTGTGCAGTGTAGACATAACCATGTCTTTCCTGCTTGGGATTAACTTCAGAGACGACACCTATTCAAGTCAGTGAGGGTTTTTCATTTGATGTCAGCAAATGCTGTATCATTCAGCAATGATACGTGATTTCATCTTAGCAGTGTAAATTGTCTAAATTTGAAATAATTCTACTTAAGTCACTAGAAAAATAATACTGCAGGAAAGCAAAAGTAATTCCTACCTGATAATATATTTCCATTTCTATATTTTGGGCATCTCAGTATCACAATGTCATCTTACAGGACTATTTGGGCAAATTTCCAATAGATCAGGAAACCTGCTGGTTTCATAAGCCACCATGTTTGTACAACAGCGCATTGCAAAAGTACAGGCTTTTGATCCTTTGGCTTCAGATGAGAGTGCAAGTCTATCTTGGTGCTAAAAAATACTGACTTGTATGACTAAGGGGTCAACTGACACCAGAAGGTAAATCTTTCCTGGCACGACCCTAAAGGACGGATTTAGGTAGGCTGAAGGAGAACATTTAGATGGTTTAAAAATAAATAAGAAAGATCTACTCATAATTAACATTTCCCAGGCTGAACAGATGATCTTATGCTGAATTACAACATTACCTTCCTCTCTATTGCAGATGTTTACACATTTGAACCTATTGCATATATAAAGTAACATGAAGGATGACTTTAATCCAAAGCGTCTTTTTTTTTCTGATAAGAATGTTGAAAATATGAATTTTACCAGGATTATCCATAAATATTTATAAAGTGGGAAGGATAGAGAATGACATGAGCCAATTTTCTGAAAATGATTCTTCATTAAGGTCCCAAGCAGGCGGAGAGACTTTCAGTATTGACTTACGGCTACACACTGAGGATTCTCCTTCTCAAATGGGAATCGCTGGATTACTAACTACGGACTCCCAGCCCTTTACTCACTGACTGGAACAAAACTTACAGACCCAATCTTCTCGGGTGCAATTGTACAAATGAATTGCAAAGGGCAAACCAACTGCAGTTGTGACAGTGGTCTGATGTGGTCATTTTACATCCCCTTCCAAAAAGGTCATCAATTTCAGAAATTGATTGTGAAACAAGTGGTGGCTGTTCCACAGTTAGTTTCGTGCAATGGAGGATAGAAACTTGGAGCACATTAAGCTAATACTGGGTGATGCCATGTGTGATCTCCTGTTCCAAGGCTCGTAAGTCATGTTTTGGTTTAGTTTAGTCCACTTCACGAAGTTAACTCAGCAAAACTGACAAAATGCATTCTTATTAAAGAATAGGTTTCTTCCCACAGAGGTTCTATGTGCAAGCAAGATTTAAGCTAATGGATTCTGCAGCACCCCAAAATCCTTTTGATGTAAATATAGTAAACCACATGCAATCACATTCAACTGATGAAACAATTTTGTTGGATTATATGGTCTATCACTTATATCAGATGTATTTACCTGCTCATTGTCATCTTCATCACTGCTGAGTTTCAGATCATCCTCAAGCATTCTGAAAAAAAAGAGAGGCAATGGAGAATTACATTTAATGAATTAACTTTATATACAATGGGCTAAATTTACCCTTCAGCAAAGTCAGAGGAAAAATCCCTTTCAATTTAACAACAAAATCAGATCTGTGATAAGTAAACTGATGAATACTCCATGTATGTATGTATTGGTTCTTCTGTGTGATGCTAGGTAAGAACAAATGACTTTCAGACTCATCCACCATGAAGTTTGGCAGTCAGCTCCTCTTTCATGTCCTCTTTTATTTGTACATTGTCTCACGGTGATTAGTCCATATACACCTATGTATACATCTAAATCAGAAGGTGTAAGTGAAATTCAGCTCTGAGACTGTTAAAAACTGAGAAAAGGTCCTCCATGTTTCATTCTTGATCTAGGGCATCACTGATTTCCTTTGAGGCCAATACCAATCCCCAGCTATCAAACTGAGAATGCAGAGTGGAGAATAACAAGAAGAGGAGGAGCTTGTCTGAGGCTTGATGGGACCTCACTGTTGCTGGTATCTAAAGGCAGAGTAAACGTTTTCCAAGTGAGCAAGCTGCGAATTCATACTCCCTTTTTTATTTATTTATTTTTTGAAATATAGGGAAATCTCACATCACTGCTCCCTGCCCTTGGTTAAAGGGGAAGGAAATTCCTAAAAAATGTGACTGTCCCAGTGCCTCCTTCCTTTCCTTTGGTAGAAGAAAGAGTTGAATGATGCGTATTACTATATTAAAACTCATCTTATGATATTGCTTCTTTTTTTTGTTAATCCAAAACTTGGATGTGGCAAAACAGGTGGGGTAAGAAACCATATTATTTGCTGATATGTCTTTGCAGAAAAGGTCTCTTCTTTCAGTGACTGTCTACCTAGACAGACACGACTAGCAGCCACCAAATACACGCCCGTACAGCTTCGCATATATTCAGGCTTTTATCTGGTGGTCCTCCTCCGAGCTGGTATTCCTTCGGGCACACTTCTACTTCACACCCATCTTTTCACCTTGACAAATTCTCTTACCACAGGATGACGTATGAATGAATCAGCACATCTCACCCAGATCCGCTGTGACAGCCACTAAAATTGCCCAGCTTCCTTTCTCCCAGCCTGAACTCCTTTACCCACGGCAGGAGGCTTGCAAATTGCAATTACTGTTTCCTTTCTGCCTTGATGGAGACTGAAGTCTATGATTTTTTATTGTTAGCCTTTAAATAACTGTGGCAATCAATGGATGTTCTGTTAGGAAGGTGTTTTTTTTTTTTTGTTTGAAGACTACCAGTAAATCGTGGAAGCCTCCCGGTATAAGGAATTTTAAAGACGGGACAATAATCCCAATGTGGAAATATCAGAAGGTTCGAAGCCCTGCTGGTGCTCTTAAAAAAAGAGAAAGTGCAAGGAGATCTTTAAACCGGTTTGTAACTCATCCGTCTTTCAGTGACCTCTGTTGTCGGGCAGCTCAGTGGTTACAAAGTATCTGGACACATAACTACTAGTCATTAATGTCTTGATAAATGGCAGATGCCTCCCTGTAATATGTGAACCCATAAAAGTAAGACTGTAGCATGGATAAAGAATCTTCTAAAAGTTAGAATTTGTGGTGGGTTGACCCTGGCTGGATGC
>NW_010548938.1:0-1803 GCF_000687285.1 Phaethon lepturus
CAGGTGGCACTGGCACGACACCGACCCACCACCCTGTCCCCAAACCGGGCCCCAGGGGTGACGGAGAGCCCTGGCTGGAGCGAGGGAGGGTGCAGGGAGGAGGATGATGGAGAGGAAGGTCTTGCTCAGCTCCAGCAAATTTGGGAGAGCGGCTGCGGCAACCTAATCCGCCTGTCCCCTTCCCTGTCCCACCGGGGGGTCCTTCAACTGCTCCCACTCCCCCACATACGTTACCCCGATCCCCCCGCCGCACCAGAACGATGCCTGATGACACAGAAAACAGCCACCTCTGCCACAGTTACCGGCCCACGACACCAAACACGGCTCCCGCGACGGCTGCGGCACCGCAGCGTTACCTGCTCCTCTGCTGCCAGAAGAGAGCTCGCAAGAAGCCCACCCTACGAGGCCGCGCGGGCGGAGGGACGGATGCCCCGCGACCGCGCTGATCCCTCGTTTCCGGCCCCAGATCCTGAAGACCAGCTTCGGTTCCCCCTCTGCAGTCACCGGGCACGTAAGGACATCACGCCAAGGAGCGGGAGAGGGAGCGGCCGCCCCCGAGCGCTCCCGTCAGCGCGCTGGGTGCGCGCAACAACCGCCGCCTCCACCTCCAGCAGATCAGCTCCAGGCAGAAGATGCGCCGGGACGGCTTTGATTTGGCGTAGACGGGCCACGGGTGAGGTCGTGGTGGGATGCAGAGTCAACGGCGCAAGGTCCAGGGTCCTTCCTGCATGACCAAGCTCTCGGCGATCAAGCACCAGCCAAGCTTCAAGGTATATACATATTTTATTTTAAAAAAAGTTTACAGTTCTTTAATTATACACAACTATTGGCGAAGTTATACTCTTAGAGAAGAGGCATTTTGTCAGGGTGGCAGATGTGCCCACTACATCGACAACGCAAGAAAAAGAGGAGAAAAAAGAAAGAAAAGAAAAAAAAAAAAGAGCCGACTCGAAGGGCAAGACACCCCTGCTCTCTTCAAGTATCACACAACAGGTACCAAACACAGGCAGTAAAATAATGGCCATTTCTCATGCTGCAAACACCCCTGCTAAAGTGCCAGCAGAACTTGGATGAGCCAAAAAAGCAGCAAAAAATAAAAGAGCAAATCGTCAAACACCTCCCAGCCTTCCCAAGGGTCCCCGCCGCTGGGTGACGCCCGCCCGGCGGGGATGGGAAGGGGAGCCCCGTCCCCCCGGCACGCGCGAAGGGAGGGGTAGGTACATAAAGAAGAGGGAGATGGGTTCAACCACGGACATGGTGGAGGCCGAGCCCGTGCCATACGGGGCTGACGGCAAAGCTCTGCTCCAGCCTGTCCCTGCGCCAGCAGCCGCCAAACCGACCTGCGCGCCAGCGAAAAACTCGGCACGGAGGGTCGCGACGGGCCCCCGGGCACCAGGTGCCACCATCCAGGGACACGGCCACTCAGCTTTTCACGTCACGCAAAAACCTCGACGGCAAAAGGAGAGATTACAGGAATAGAAGCCAAAGATCATTTCCGAAACAGCGCCGAGGGGCTGCGGCAAGTTTTGGAAGCCGGGAATTCAACCTGGGGGTCCATCATGGGCTGGCAGCGAAATTCCCGTCACCCCGACGGAGCACAAGGCGACAATAAGTTTTCTGAAGAAGGAGGAGAAAAAAGAGCGAGCTCTCATTTCAGTATGGCTGCACCTTTTCTTCCAGACTATGCAGGTGTAGCTTTATTTACAAACTGCTTGGTGGACACACACACATTTCCTTTGGGAGAAGGAGGAAAATTTGGGGGGAAAAAAAAAAAAAGTGAAAAATGAGGGAGGGGGGAAGCAG
>NW_010548939.1:0-279 GCF_000687285.1 Phaethon lepturus
CACCTCTCTCCTCCCTCTAGGGCGAGCCTGGAAAAGCCGGTGAGAAAGGACTCCCCGGTGCCCCGGGGCTGCGGGTGAGTTGTTTTCCCTCCCTCACCGCCCCCCCAAAAAACGCACCTTGGGGTCGCTCCAGCATTGCGGTCACCTGAGGCATCTGCAGTCTCCAGGTGGGGAAACTGAGGCACGGGGGTCTGGAGCCTCGCGCCTGGAGCTCAGCGATGGTTTTTCTCTTCCGTAGGGTCTCCCCGGCAAGGACGGCGAGACGGGAGCTGCCGACCC
>NW_010548939.1:315-765 GCF_000687285.1 Phaethon lepturus
GGGTCCCCGCGGCAGGGCGGGGGAGACGGGCGCTGCCGGCCCCCCGGGACCTGCTGTGAGTGTCACAGGGTCAAAACCCGCTAGAAATGGGGGGGCTTAGGGGTTGTAGCCCCCCCCCAAACCCTGGTTCTGCTGGGGATGGAGCTTTCACGCTCCCCGGCCCTCGTGGTGCTGGAGCACGGGGATTTTGGGATCCTCCCCCATGATTCTGGCTTTGCCCAAAATCTTGGGGTGGGTGAAGCCCGAACCCCGGCAGGTTTCGGGGTCCTTCACCGCTGCCCTTCCCGCAGGGTCCCGCGGGCGAGAGGGGAGAGCAAGGAGCCCCCGGTCCCTCGGGCTTCCAGGTGAGCACAGGGAAGGGGACGGGTTGGGGTGCCAGGCTCGTGGGTCACCCCGAGCCCCCATCCCCGAGGGTCTCGCTGCCGCCGGGGTGACGGCGCCTGTCTTCCC
>NW_010548940.1:0-257 GCF_000687285.1 Phaethon lepturus
TGTGCCCCCTCCACTCTCTCTCTTTTTCCTTAAATGAAAATGCCTTACCGTATTCCACCTCACAGGGCTCGCTGAAGTGACATCAAAGTGTCATTCTGGAATCGGGCGTTTCATTTCTCTCGGGGTTCTGCTCTAGAAATTACACACATCTATCTGAACTATTCTTGGATCCCCTTCAACTTCCGCAACGAGAACAAGTCACAGATTCAAAACACAGATTGACTCAAGGCGGGCAGAGGCAGAGGGCCGGGGACGCA
>NW_010548941.1:0-7857 GCF_000687285.1 Phaethon lepturus
ACCTAGTGATTCTGTGATTCTGTGATTCAGTGGGCTTTTGAACCCATGCGAACTGTGAGCATCCACCACATCCTGCAGCGATTCGTTTTGCTGCTTAATCATGTATTGTGTTAGGAACCTCTTCCTTTTGTTTATTTTGAACATGCCACAAACTACTTTGAATAGACAGGCCCTAGATCTTGTTTTGGTAAAGAGTGGAAACCACTCCTAATCCATTTATGGAAGAGTGCACCCACGAGGATATGCAAGAGCTTGGCCAAAGCTCCTCTCTGTACAGTTCATACTGGTATTTGGGACTCCTAGGTACCATCTCAAGCCTTGCTCTGGCACATTTCCCTTAGAGTTATTTGTTATTCCTGGTGCCAGAGAGATGATGACCATGTAGTTACTGTTACTAAATACTTACAATACATCTCTGCTAAGGACAGCAGCCTCAGTGGAAATATGAGCTACATAAATTGCCCAGTACAAAAGTTTCCCCATCTGCAAAAAGAATAATTGGTGCTTTCACCTGGCAAAATTTGGCATTGCTGAAGTTCCTCAGTGTTTGCTACAATCCAGGAATACAGGGAGCTCTGGCAGTAATAAGGAAAGGCACCTGGCAGGCTGGTGGTCAGGTCTGTGGCTGAAACCTCCAATGGTTTCTATCAGATTTATGTGGCTCGAACTTCCCCAACTCCTTTTTCATGCAAGAGGAATCCATGGTGTTGGTAAAAAAAAGCAGGGTTTAGTTCTGAATTGAAAGCCCTGCTTTTGCAAATGACAGCTACTGTAGATCTTGGAGTCATCTTCCAGGGAGATATTTTCATGTCCTGCAGCGGTGTGATCCTAAAGACAGTGCCACAGTGATCTAAGTGCATGTGTCCAAGAGAACACAGATGTTGGGTGCTGTCAGCCCTATGAGCAATTGGAAAGCAATTTAACATGTTGCCAACTGATGAACAAAAAATCTAAGGTTAGGTTTTTAAATTAAATGTGTCTGTGCCTATTCTCTACTTTCAATGTCCTCATCCATACCACAGTCTTCTCCTCCTGAGCAGAGACACCTGCTTGACAGGGAACTGGAAGAGGTCCTCAGTCTGCATCAACTGCTAAACCATGTCCAGAAATCATTTGGGAGAGCAAGTATATGATCAGGATGGATAAAGTGCAGAGCTAGGACAAAAAAATGGGAGGAGATGGAGATCCTCAGACCAGGAGGATGAATGCTGTTTGGGCTTGGCTGGTCTCTGCTCCTCTAGCAACACCTGCTGTCTGCCTGCACTGAAGTGAATTCCAACCTTAAACCTACGGCCTCATGTGGACAGTTCAGATGAAAGCAAACTCAGGCTTTTTCTGTGCAGCTAGGTTATGGACAAAACTTGGGAAACAGGCTCAGCACACCCTGCCATGAAGACATAGCCTAAACAATTCTTTTAACAGCAGACTCTTCTCATACAGCTGAGAATATTATAACCCCAAGACAAATATCAGTAGTTCTGACTTGCTGAACAGTGCCGTCACAACTGTCCATTGCCGAGAGATGCTATTCCCTGTGCAGATCTTAAATGACAGGTTTTGTGGTGTTTGATATTGAGCTGGGAAAACAACTCGCAATGACATACTTTATTAGTAGCCCTTAGGAAAGCTGGTG
The DNA here is from genome assembly GCF_000687285.1 of Phaethon lepturus. Classification (NCBI taxonomy): domain Eukaryota; kingdom Metazoa; phylum Chordata; class Aves; order Phaethontiformes; family Phaethontidae; genus Phaethon; species Phaethon lepturus. The sequence continues at coordinate 1,634 of NW_010548941.1, forward strand.
GTGAGAGCTGGTGTCATGGAAAGCACAAAGAGTCTGCCTGATTTGTGCCTGGCAGATCATAATTCTTCCAAGTTTATTCATTACCTGAAACACCCAACTGGAATAATTTTGAAAAAGATTCATGAGGGGATGTTTTTTAGGAAAGACTCAGCAGTCAAAATCTGATATTTTGAAATTTAATGTATAGCACAAACACACACTTTCTCTTTACCATCCCTCCACAATAGGAAAAATATGTGAATTCAAATCAGCCTTCCAATCATGAAAAAATCATACCTCATTCCCTAGATATTATCAGCCTCTGCTTACAGGTCCTGTTTCCCAGGAACAACCCTGGAAATGTTCATGGGAGAAAAACACCCAAAGAGACCCAGCGTCAAAGTGCACAGGTAACTAAACTTTGCAGGATTTTCAATGACTGTTTGGCTGCCTTCTTTCTGCAAATCTACAGATGTTTCACTCATCCAGCTTGATTGATTTCCCAAAGAAGAAGGAGGTGAAGGAGAAGACTGTCTTTTACTATCAAATGACATGTCAAACAAACACTGAATCATTCTTTTACACTCATCTTTCAGAGGCAGCTCAGATTTGAGCCTTTGGTTCTGGGGAATTTAACACATATTAATTCCTATGTGTAACATCCCTTTTTTGTTCTATGGCCACACAAGGCTGAGGATGAGCCTGAAGGGCTGTTTGGCTTTTGTGCTCATTCAAAGCAAAGCTTAGAAGCTTCTTGACAAACTCCACAGGGTCAGTGGTGTCAAGGATGGTATATCAGGAAAATAAGTTTCAGTTCCTAAACTCATCTCACTGATGACCTGTCAGGGCTTTGAAAGCCTTTCCAGAAGCCCAAAAGGACAAGACATTAATCCATGGTAGCACTCCAGCTTTGAGCATCAAGGACTATTGGAACAGCAAAGACATGGGCAGAAGGGACTGGTGGGAAGGACGTATTTTCTCTTGCAGGAGCTGTGATGACATTTCAGATCAAATTAAACTTCAGTTTTTAAAGACTTCAGAGGCTGTAATTGAAACACTTCCTCACAATTGCCTGAACCTAAGTGTTAGCTCTTTCTTCCTCTGTATATCATCCTTTTTCTCCCAAGCCTGAGACAGTCCTGCACTGCCACAGCCTCTTTAATATTAAAGACAGTTATTAAATGGGATTTGCCAAAAGACAACGGACTAAAAACCTGGCAATTATTCATTCCTCTTTCACTGTGCTTAAAAATTCCATTTCCTTCATTTGAAGAAGGGGGAGAGAAGAGAATTATACTACTATTTCTAATTTACATTCTAGTGTCACAGGTCCTGTTCCCTTCTCCCTCTCTTGATGGCTGAATATGTTCCTTTATTATAGCTTTTTGATTGCATTAAAATTCATTCACATGCTTTTTTCTCCACATTCCACTTTTCTTTTGCGAGTTTTTTTGTCTAATTCCCTTTTTCTCCCCCCCTCCTTCTTTCCCCAGTTATACAGAATGTCATTAAAGATCTCCACAAAATGCCTCAACTCCTTTCACCCTTGCTGGTTTTCTTCCTCTCCATCCCCTTGTCTACAAACAAAGAAAATGAAGGAGAGGCAAAAGAATACAATAGTAATAAAGGAATCCAAGCATATCTCATAGGTGTCAATAACACCTTTCCTACATCATACAGCTCCGGGCCTAATGCTCAGTTCGGTTATGAAGCTGTATTTCACACAGAGGTTTTGCATATTATTTGTTTGGCGGTTGTACCTGGAATCCACAGCAAAAATTCAGAACTGGAGTGTGCCAGGCTGTGTATGTAAGTGTGGAAAGAAACAGTCCTGCCTGTAACTATAAGCAGAAAAATAGGGAGGTTGGAAATGTAAATATAGTTTCACCCTATTTTATAGAGCAACAGCTCAAATGGTGTAAGGATTTGCCTATGGATGCGAGCAGCAGAGCTGGGCATGCAGTGCTTATGCCTACTTGCAGGTGATTGGTTCAAGATCTGCACTTAAATAGGATCCACACATTTAATCCTTCAGCCATCCCACTGACTGCAAGGAGACCTTAAAAGTGACATTTTTTTTCCCACAAGGCAGATCACCAAAAAACAAGGTCTATCTTTGCTTAAGCCAGTCCCACTTTATCTAGGTGGAAGTACCAGTCTGGGGATTTTATGGCTAAAAATGAAGGTGACAATTGTACTCCTCTCCTATATGGAATACCTTTTGCCTTACAGGCATTCAAACTATAAGGTGGAGGAATGACATAGTGTCAGTGTGATCAGTTTGGGGTGACTGATCCCCTTAACCTGTCCTTGTGAATCTCTTAGCCCAGCTGGGAGGAAGAAGCTGCAGTTGTGAAACTTTCATTCATTCTCTCCAGTTCTTCCCAGGGTGCCTAAGTGTTGGGATCACCCTGCATGGCTCGACCTTAAGGAGAAGGAGCTGTGGCATTGAGAAGCTGGTAAACAGCTGGATATCTGCACGGCTCGGCCTTGAGGAGAAGGAACTGTGGTAAACAACTAAGAAGCAGCAAAGGAGTACAGGAACACCTGCAAGCAGCGAATCCTGACTGTGTGAGGGGCACGTGGACAGCGCGTGATATTTTGTATGTAGCCAATTGCAATAGTGTGTGTAACAAGTTGTAACCAATCATGAGTGTGTGTGTGCAGTGGCTAAGCAAAAATTATGATATATATTGGAGTCAGGCAAGACAATAAACGGCTTCGGAATATAACTCTCATAGAGTTGTGAAGTCCATCCTTCTCCCGCACCTAAGTAGGGTTTTTTTGTTTTTGTTTTTTTTATTAATATATTTGTTGCTGTCACCCTCAATTACATTGATGTAATGAAATGACTGAAACTGGATGAAAACCAGAAGTTTCTTTCTATGGGAAATACTGATGACTCAAAAACTGTGCTGCTACTTTGAACTGGAGAGGCCAAACTTCTTGTGAAATGGAAATTCTTCATTTGTGAAATGTTACAGCGCATTGTCTCAGAGGATTAAAGACTTTGTCTTTATTAACCTCAAAACATAAAATATATAAAGCAGAATGGATGTGGTTTTCATTGAGACAAAAGAGAGTACATTTTCACACACTATGTGAATAAATGAAAGACTTTTCTGCCGTGGGATGTTGCTGAATGTAAATGTCATAAATTAACTCCAAGGAGAATGAGACAGTTTAGTGGTGGTTGTAACCATTGCCTGCTATTAAACATGAAGATCCAGGTGCAAAAATCTGTCTTAGTCACTAAACCTCTGTCTGCTGGAACCTGGAAGATATTAAGGGTAGGGTCACTCTTTATAAAAGCATTGTTCTTACTCTTTCTAATGGGCACTGCTGGAGCAGAGGATGCTGGACTAAACAAACCTTTGGTCTAACCCAAAATGGAAGCTCTTATGTTCTTAGTGATTTAATACAATACAGACTTGAAACAAAATTATTCAAAAAGATTCTGTTAAAATGACAGTTTGTACCTCCTGAAATGAGACTCCAATACATTAATTTAAAAAAAAAAAATCCCCTGGCAAAAATCTCATTGAAATGGACCTGTTCCAAGGGAATGCTTTGCCTTTTGCAAAACTACATGTTAGGATAGATAACTTCCTTTGAAAAGCTTTGGCCAGGTCAAAATATGACCCAGGAAATGAATGGGTCTGCTTCAGGATGCCACCTGGCAGGATCTGGCTTGACTTATCCGCATACTCATTTAAACCATTACCCCAAGGTGCATATGAGAAAGAACATTATATTCCAGTGATGCTACACCAGTACTTCAAATAAAAATCGGGGATTAAGGGTAAGAGCTGAAGCTTACTGAAATTAATGAAAAAGCGTGCCACAGAGCCTTGCAGGGTTTAGATCAGACCCTTGATTTGCTGAACTGCTGCTCAGTATGTCCCTACTGCTGCTGGGTATTGCAAATTCTCCCTGATGCAGGACAGTGTACTACACCCATGTCGGGGGAGGTCTGGTGAAGACGGAGCAGAAGGACAGCGGAGCCTGAATGATGCTGATCAAACCTTTTGTGTGTTAGGGTTTGGGGGGGGTCCTCTGTATTTCGCTGATTCAGCATGTTTTCTTAGCCTCCTTTCACCACTGAGTTGCTATAAGGAAAAGAAAAACAAAACCCTGTGAAATCTCTAGCACAGGCAAAACTCATCCTTCCTCTGAGTGGAAGACTTTTCTGCAAGCCTGACCCCAGGTTTTAAAACAGAAGTGCAGAGCAGTGAGGGAATGCAGGAAAACTGCAACGAGACGGTGTGACCTGAAATGCCAGGCAGCAATGGCAGTGCGTGAAGCAGGGGTTGCAATAAAATTTATAACCATCACACTCACAGAGGAACCTTCCTTTAGTGAAAGCAATATTCAGCACACACTTGGCTGGAAGCAAGGCCTGCTGGACCCAGCAAGAAGTTACCCATAGACATGGGGGCCCCAGGCCTTGGTTTGCCCCCCCCCCAGGCACTTCATATCCCTAGATTTGGACTGGTTTCAAACTCAGGGGACACCCATCTCTTCTAGCTGGGGAAAGTGACATTCCTTTGATGTCACTTAGCATCCCCCTGTAAACGTTTTATTGAAGATTATTTCTTCCACCCACCCTCCCACCCCCAACTCTCGACTCCGACGGGCTTTAAATGCCACTGTCATTTCCATCCGCTGACAGAGCTCTCTAACTGCTGCGCTGAATGGCATTCGCTAAAACCAACTAATAGAGGGAAATGAGGTTAACCTTTAAGAAAGGTGAAAATGAGCTGGGTGCTACGCCAGCAGTAAAGTATAGTTCATAAACAGGGTGCTACAGAGGCAGTTTGCTCCAGGCACTGGCATTGTTGGTAGCTCCATTTGCAGGTGGGTTTCAGGGGTGAGCTTGGCCGGGAGAAGGCATGGGATCTGTGCTCTCACATGGTTTAGTCAGCCCTTGTCTGGCAGACCTGTGGGGACAGTCCCACGAGTCTGTTCTTGACTGCTGTTCACAGCAAACATGCATTGGCTGTAGTGAACGTGTTTGAGATATCGGTGGCTTGCACCAGCAGAGCTTTTTCTCCACCATGTTCTTCCCTAGCATGGAGGGAGATGGGCACGGTCAGGGCCATATCCTGCCTTGCCTGTCTCCTTGCTGAGTTGATTCTTTCCAGTGGTCTTTTAAAATCCTTCACAGCTCAGCCCAACACTATCTATTAAGTCTTACTGACTGACTTAGGGCTCTGCTTCTGTAAAAGTGGTATTGCTGGGTGGTCCTGAAATCTCTGAAGGACATTACTGTCCTGTTTTCCTTCAGACTTAATGAACTAGTCTTCTTGCTCATCCAGGAGTTAGATAAAATCTTGGCTTTCAACACAACTGGGTCCTTAATGTGCAATTCCCACACTCATACCTGAAACCCTGTGCTATGCAACTCATGAAGGAGAGCAAATGGGGAGAGCTGGAGAGCAAGAGACCATGAACTTCTGTACAACAACTGTAAGAGGAGGGGCATCTCTTAGTCTACACAGCAAGTGAGTCTTACAGGAGGGAACTCAATACCTTAACAGTTTGGGTACCAGAAGGAGGAGAGGCAGCACAATGCCATGATGGGAACAAGACAAATATTTTTAAGTAATTTTCTGTTGTCAGCGCGCTGCTTCATTTAATTTTAATTAGACGGGACATCCTGAAGAATGCATCTACTGCCAACTATATTAACAACAACAGGCAATACAGGAGTGAGTCCATGCAAAGTGGGTATGTTGGTATCTTGATTTCAGTCAATTTTTCTGCATTCATTTACTATAGCTGCATCACTATTTTTACAGCAGTAGACTGAGGTTGGTCCTTCGTCTTACCCATGCACAGTGCTGACTATACTATTGTCTTTCTCTTGCCGTGCTATATTACCCATGCTAATATTAACTGAAACAGAAATTTATACAACTGGACCAAAATATCAGTAGGCATAAATCTACAAAGCTTCCTGAAACAAGGTCTTTAGCAGGTGTAAATCAACAATACGGACAGTGCAATGATAGAGTTGTTTCTCCCACCAGCACAGCTATGGCCAGATCAGCAAATATGAAGCAGTTATCCCACTCCTGTCCAAGGTTAATACCTGGAGAAATTAATTCCCTGATTCAGGGCGAAATCCAAGTCTCAGAAACATGACTTTCAAGCTATTTGAGCTTCACTGTCCATGTGGGAAAACATAACCCTCAGTAGGCTCTTTACAGCTCAGATTTCACAGAATCACAGAATCACAGAAT
>NW_010548942.1:0-6344 GCF_000687285.1 Phaethon lepturus
CCCTCTTGGGAGACCTGCTGGACCAAGCACCCACCAGCAATCCGTATCCCTCACCCCCAGCCCCGCGATGCCCACACCAGCCCCACCCCACTGCCTCCCACCCCACACAATGCAGGAAAGGAGACGGGGCATCACGATGCACCTTCTTCAAAGCAAAATCCCGCTCGGATGTGCTGGGTATTCAGTAGGCTCCTAAAGCCACCCCCAAAATCAGAAATTATACTGCCAATTTGGAAAAGGCTGTTGTGTTCTTGCTGATGGGGGAAACCCAAGCGTCACACCGTGCTCCCCACGGGCCAGAGGTCCCAGCGAGAAATCCAGGTGATGGCCCGCTGTAAATATTGTCTCAGCAAACACAGGGAAGGTTTCCAGCCATGCCAGCGTTCCCTGGTGCCCCGGCACGGCTGGTGCCCAGGAAAGGGATGTCCATGGGGAGCTGCGGTCTAGAGCTGCACAGGGCCACTTGCAATTTGGGGGCATTGGATCTCTGGAAGATGCTGAGACCCCCAGCTGGGAGCAGGCAGCGGGAGCTGCCGGGGAGAGGAGCTCCTTCAGCCCCACCAGATGCCCAGGGGTCCCACAGCGACGCGGAGGTGGAGCGGGGAAAGGCACTCACCACGGGTGTTCCCGAGGCAGAGGCCTCGGACAACCTGGGAGGTGACAAAAAGGAGAAAGATTTCTGACGGTGTCGGGCACGACGTGCATCCGACATGGCAGGAGCATCAAGCTGCAGGCGTGGTAGCAGCAGGACCGGGGCATCTGGCAGCAAACTCCCCAGGCAATGACAAACCAGGCACCTAATTAATGAATCATCTTCATGAACAAATAGCAAAGGCTAAGCCCGCTCAAACCACCAGCCCAAAGCCCTCCAGGAGCACAGAGCTCAGGAAAACTCAGCACATAAATGGAAGGGACTTGCACGTGGTCCTGTTGCTATTGGAAAGGCACTGCTGGGGGCTGGATTCCCGAAACAGCTTGGCCCACCCTAGTCTCCTCCTTCAAGCTGGGGCTCCACGGGGACACCCCATCTCCCCGGCTCCCGAGGCAGGCCAGCCCGCTGCCGCTGGGTTTTGTTTTGCTATTCTATAGCAACCACCTCTTGCAAATATTTTCAAAGGTTGCCTCTGCCAGCTGGGGATACATGGGCAAAGCACAGGCTATTTATAACACTTTTCTGGCCAGGATGTTGCAGTAAGTGCCGTCAAGTACGCAAATTTGCTCTCCAACTCGCTGCTGCAGGGTTATGGAGGAGAAAAAGGGGCAGCTCAGTGTGTTTACGGAGTGTGGTAGTCCACCAGAGCCTTTTCCAGGGGCACAGAAAGGAAGGGCAAATTACCAGTTGGAGTCATTTGCACACATCTGGTAGAAGACACCTGGTTTGCGAGGACATAGGGAAGGTTTTCAACAGCACTGGGTCACATCCAGCCCACCTCTACCGCAGCCCAGCCCGCTCCTGGGCTGCAAACACCTGGGATTCAGCAAACGTCTGTGCCCAGCACAGCAAAGCTGTTACCACTAGAAGGGGGAAGCCAAATCCTGCGTCTTGTCGAGTCAAAGACAGATCCTGCATCTCAAATGTGCCTGCACCCGCCCAGCCCCTGGCAAAGGCAGCCTGGGCTCCCCGGGGAGGGTTTGGTGGCACCAGGGAGGCTGTAAAAGCCATTTTGCAAGGTCAAGCTGCGTCCGCAGCGGGTAAAACCCTGGTGTTAAATCACCGGAGCCATGCAGAGAGTTTGCCCTGATCTGGTCTCTCTTGTTGTCCCAGAGTCTAATTTTAAGCTGGATAACGCACATACCAAGCGGTTATTTGAGGGTACAAACAGAAATCCATCTCCTCTGCCAGCCCTGGAGTTCAGCTGAGCAACACGCAGCAGTAAAACCCCGCTTCCCCCTTCGCGGCGCACGGCTGCCGGGCACAGACACGTCCCGGGGGTGACAAGGAGAGGAAATTTCCCTGCAGAGACCCCCGTCAGCTCTGAGAGTTTTCATGCCACAGCCTTACCGCCCACAGGACGAGCACCTAAAGCCAGCTGCCACACTTGCTCACCCCCTCAGATATAAACCTGGGGATCGCTGTTTGCTGTCTTAATTCCCCTTCTTAAGTGCTTGAAGTTTCGAAGGGGAATGAGAAAGGGAAGGTGCAGTCGGTTGTATTTAGGGCATCATGGCGGTGTGGGGACAAGCATCCCCCGGGGCTGCAGGGGAAAGGTCCTGCCCAAGGTGGACGTGCTGACCACCATCCCACTGGCCCCCCAAGTACCTTGCTCATTCCGCTCCCCATGGTTTTTCTTTTCCAAGGCTATAAATAAATAAGCACCCAAAAATCCCAGATGGAGAGACCTGCCCCCTTTCAACAGTGCAGCCCACTGCTGCGAGCAGCAGGAAGGGGAACACGTGTCGCGAGGGGAGCGTGCAGAGCCCCCGCAAATTCAGCTCACTTCCCCGTGGCAGGCTGCTCCAGCAGGTGAAGGCGACTGAGCAGAGTGGCTGGTGCTGGGTAGGGGAGGATGAAATAAGGATCCAGGGCCGTGGCGAGGCTCAGGTTTCTCTCCCGGGCTCCTTGCGGCCTTTGCAGCCTTTTGGGGAAGGTGAAGAGGACGTCTGGGAGGAAGGACTCCCTCGCCCTGGCGATGCTCACTGGGCTTCATTCTGGGACGCTACGGGCTGGTACAAGCCCTGCACTCTGCAGGATTTCTCTCAGTCACATTAATTCCTCCCAGTCACAGGAACAAGAGTAGAATTCAGGATAAGGCACTTACCTCGAAAACCAGAGCGTGGCAGGAGCGATGTGCAGCTACGGGAGCCTTGAGGATGAGCCCATTTTCCCCCTCCCTCCAGGAAGGGAAGTAAGAGGAGCTGTAAAGCAGAGCTGCAATTCCAGCACATGCTTCAAAGCATCAATTTTCAAAGCAGGCCCACGTAGCAGCTCGCCGCCCCCCTCCCAGAGCAGCGCTATCAGCATGCCAGAGCCACGAGCTGTATGAAAAGCAGAGAAAAGCAAAAAAAAAACACCAAACCCACAGCTATTGCCGATCTGCGATTCCGTCATCCTTGTAACACCCTTCTCAGCAGCCCAGAGACAAACGTTTCACCTGAGGGATTTTTCAGACGCAGAAATGGGAGCTCATTGCTTAACTCCCACCAAATCATCTCGCCTTCAACATCCTTCCCCCAATTTCTGACTGGAAGGGACAGTGGGCCGTCACCAGCGGCTGAAACTCCCTGGGCTTTGCACCACGGCTGATAAATACACGTGTGGATATAAAACCATGACAGTTCTCTGATCAGGAAAAGAGCAAACCAAAGTTGAAACTCCACCACACAACCTGCTCCGTTTGACTCATGCCGCTGCTTTTTGGAGTTGGGATCTGCTCGCCTTACATGTAGCTCAGACCCAGAAACATTCTTGTTAATTGAATATATACCAACCATGACAAGATCATCTGGGAAAGCTTTGCCCCTCAACCTGTAGCAAAGCTCAAAAGCTTTGCTACAGATCACTATCACTACAAACACGTTTGAAGACCAATAAAAGGAAACTTTCAAGTTAACCAGACATTTATTAGCATCTATGTAAGGTGGAGAGGTTGTTCCAGTACATAAGCAACGAGGTCACACACAGGTGATGGAATCATTTCATATTCAAGCAGAGCAGGTTCCACTGAGTTGCTTCATTTCTTCCATTCGTTCTTCTCAAAATCCCACTGGGAAGAGATGCCCTCCACAGGATTAATCCGCATGTCCAACATTCTCTTTGTCTGCATCGACAGCCACTCATCAGAGAAGGTGTGCGGAATAGGGCCATACACTGCAATTCAAAAGCAGGCAGAATTACATCATGATACAAAATGAGCAAGCGGGGAACCAAGGCACAAGTTTCACTAACGAAAAGCTCTTTCCCCCGAAGACATCAGTGCAGATCCATGCACGCTGTCATCCATTCAAACCTATGTTCCCTACATCCAATTTCTGAAGCATTCAGCTCAGACCAGATTCCCACATTCATTCTCCAGCCATTTCGTTCATCAGTAAAGACTTGTACCAAGACAACAGCCTTCTCCTAGACCTTCACTGCGAGTAAGATGAAGCCTCAAGACAGAGAGCAGCTCATTTAACCGTGTGCTCTGCCTCACGGCAGCTGGAGGGCTCCCTCGAGGTAGGATCGTTAGCTGGGAAGGAAGCCAAACGTGGCAGAAAGCCAAATGTTCACTACCAAGGCGGCAATAAGCTTTTGCGACAGAAGGTTTCAGAGAGGGGAAGCTCTGGGATCATTAGTGCATCACCACTCTTTCCCCTCCCTTTCCTCTCCTCCCACCAAAGCTCTCTCTACCACCTTCACCTTTCTGACTATTTATGCTACATACCCGCTGATCTCGGGGAAGATACGACTCCAGAATTGACTTTTCAGAGACTAACAAACAGCAAGTGCCAGGAGGTCACTGGCACAGCTGTTCAATACACCGTTCCAAACCCTCCAAGCAGTTCAGAGAGAATTCCCCCATTTCCCATCAGGTATCAACTGATCTTGCTCTTCATTAAGCCTTAGCACCGTATGGCATTTACTTACTATAATGTTTCTGCCAAATGAGGATGAGACCAGTTACGCCAAGAAAGAACAGTACTCCACCAAGGACGGTCTTCCATTCGTTTGATCCTCTGTTCATTTCTGCGTAGCTCTCGTTAAATTTGATACGATACACTGCAAAAAAAAAAAGTTAAAGCACTGAATCATTTCTTTTACTTCTCCTGCGACTTGCAGGCAACACGCCGCTCTCCAGAGGGAGGTGACCAAAGCCTAAAGCTGACTGAAGGGGAAAGGGTGAAAAGAGCTTCAAGCCAAGACCGAGTAAAAGAGTTGTGTTTCACCACCCATTTTAGAGATTATTGTAAAGTTGTGCAAAAGTTGTATCATATGCCTGACAGAAGGAGAAACGGAGCCCTCCTTCCTTCCTTCCCTCCAATTCCCAGTACAGTTATTGACAACACAGCTTCCTAGCACAAATAATTCCAATGGGAACGCTTGTATCTCAAAAGGCTTCTCTCACTAAGCCACTAAGGCCCACAAAATTTTGAAGTTCAAAACATTAGATTTGGAGAGTGCTTTGGAATATTTGAGCAGTTCCCAAGAGTTTTACACCTCCTAACTGTGACATGGGCAGACACAGAACCATTCAGAGATCAGGCTCTCGCTTGCATACCGTGACAGCAGTTAGTTAGATAGTGCAGTTTTATTTGCAAGTCAAAACACCTGCTCTGCAGCTTTAATTTGCTGAAATTTGGTAATGCTAAGGTCAGTGGTCGTTAGCATTCACATATACAGTGTTCGTTTTACTCAGATGGACTAACAATTGCATATTGTTGTTATGAAGAGGTTTTATTCTGGCTTGTTGAAAGAAGATGGGAATCAAGAAACAAATATTTCTTTTCTGGAAAAGGAAGAAACCGCTAAACTTGACCTCAGGTACATAACAGACACTGTAACAGGCACTTCTAACTCTTTGAAACAGCACCAAGGATCCCAGGAACACAAACCACAGATCTCCACTTGCGTACACACGAGGAGCTCCATAATAATTAACAAAGCTCCTTCATGGCTCACGGCTCTGCTCGCAGAGCCACTGGCAAGAGCCGGGTTTAACAGCTGCCTTCACAGGCACTGTTTGTGGTGGTCTTTCTAGTAAAAGTTGTCGATAACAAACGTGCAACAGATTAGAGCGCGTCGTTGCTAGCTGTAAGGTTACTTAAAGCCCCCACTACTTACATTCAACCTTCTCATCAACAGACAGAGCAGTCCAAGACGCCTTTTCCTTCTCTTTCAGCGCCTTCTGCTGAGCAGAGAGATCCCTTACAAAGGCCACTTCAGGCAAGGGAACGTCACGACGGTCAACATAGCCTGGGAGGCTGAAATCCTCTGCTTTGACAACACCGGCTGCACATGGGAACAGAAGAGACACCCATTCAAGCTTTCAACTCCTGCGCAAACATCTCTTACTGGTTACAATACAAAAAACCAACGGCTCAGTAAAAAGGTGACAACAGTTAAGGAATCCAGGAGGGAAAAGAATTCCAGATGAAGCATGCATCAGGGAGGAAGAGGGAAAACAGAGAGTACTTAAAGTGCTATTTTAAGAGCGTAAGAATAAAGCAGAAGGGGGATCTAAATAACAGGTAATATCCAAAATTACTGTATTAATGTCTCAGCCGTCTCTGTTGCCGTCACACTGCTCACCTCCCCTTCCAGGTACTCAGAAGCCCTCTACACTTTTTTCATCCTAGTTTCTGCCTGGCCCTCGGCTCCTGCCGCGTCCCCAGCGGCAGCCAGCCCCCCCCGCACCCCCCCAAAG
>NW_010548942.1:6375-7120 GCF_000687285.1 Phaethon lepturus
AATGCCATCTGCTGGCACAGCCTGCTCAGATCTCCAGCCACCAGGCAAGGCACCAGCCGCACCAAACCCCCTCTATCCCAATTCTTTCCTTACCCAAACCCCAGCAGCAGCTTTTTGTGTTCCTCCTCTGAAGCACTTGTTTCATCGTCCTTACTAAAGTAAAAAAAACGAAGCAGTGGCCACCTACCATGTCCATGCGCTCTCACGCAGATGGAGGTGGAAATGGCTCTCTTCCCAATGAGGCTGAATGCCCTCGAAGCCAACATCCTGTCGGGACAAAACAACAGCAGGTAAGTCAGTGTCAGGTAAAAATATCAAATATACAAAGCTGAAATAACACCATTTTCTATTTGTCTATAAAAAAATAAAAGCCAGCTTGGAGGTTTCCTGTCCCTTCTCTGAAAGGCAGGCATCACACTGAACCACTCTGGGCTTTTCAGAGACATTCCCCCACCAGAGCTACTTGGGTGAGCTGTCTTCTCCTTCCTTTTTTTCCCCACAGCCTCTTGTATTTGAACTCAAAGGCTTTCCCTTGTTCAAGTCAGCCTTACAGGATGTTTTCACCTGGTAACAAATCGTTACTGGGCACAAGCCAGGAGCCCCAAAGTCTAAACACACCTCACATCCACTGAATAAATACCTCAGCAGCAAACAATGCTGACACGTCCGAGGGAAGGGCAGACACCCAGCTAACGGTTTCTCCCACAGACACACATGCCCATGCACGGGCTCGCCGTTCCCAGCT
>NW_010548942.1:7452-7721 GCF_000687285.1 Phaethon lepturus
TTTCCTCCCACAGACACACATGCCCATGCGCGGTCTCGCCGTCCCCAGCTAAAACCCCCACGAATTCCCCCGCCAGGTGAGCACGGAGCCCGCGGCCCACGCCTGACCTTGGCGTGGGGCTCACGGCGCAGGGCCCCCTCCATGGTGTCACTCACGCCAGTGACGCCTTACGCCCGCCCGACATGACGTAACACCGGCGATATGACGCCGCACAGACACGGGGCAGCACGGCGGCCCCTTCAAGGGGAGAAAGCCGCAGCGCTCCCCCT
>NW_010548943.1:0-14315 GCF_000687285.1 Phaethon lepturus
TTGGTGTCATCTGCACACCTGCTGAGGGTGCCCTTGGTCCCCAGGCGTCCGCTCAGATGCCTTGATGGCATTTCATTCACCCTGTCTGGGAAAAGGATGAACTTTTTTCCAAAAACTGACTCAAAGTCCAGCCAGGCAGAAAGACTGCAAAAACTGACAGTCTGACGGGCCTGGCTGTTAGTACATCTGAGAAGGTCTATTCTGTATTCTCCCTGCTTTGCAAAAATGAAAAAGAAAGGATGCTCTGTGAAAGGAAAATAGTGGATTTGAGCCCTTTTTTCTTTCTAAAGATGCAAAGAAGCCCAGAGAAAGCTTATTTTTGTTGATGAATTTTGTCATGCCCTATCAGACCAGTTAAACCTGGCCTGGCAGCAAACCTCGCATCTGGGAGACCCCTCATATACCAGCATGTCTGGAGGTCTCAACAGGCAGCACCGAATCACAGAAACCGGAATGGACGGGCGTCCAAGAGCCCCTTGTCCTTCCTCTGCAAGAGCAGCTACCCCAACCTCAAGGACCAACCCGATTTCTGACCCACTGGTGACGGAGAATTCAGTGGCTCCCCAGGAAACCTTTTCCAGTGCCAAACCCTCATTATCTTTCTGGTAAGCCCCCGCAGGTGCTGCCAGAGGAAGAGGGGTCGCAGGCAAGGGGTGGAGCGGGCAAAGATGTCCCCGTTGGCCCCAAGGTGCAGGAAGAGGCAGGCAGAGAGGGGTGAGCAGCCAGAAGTATGCTGTCAGCAAGGAGGGAGGACATTAGTGCCACGCTCTTTTTTTACAGCTTTGGGCAGAAAAGAGACTCAAAAGGTTTCTGGACCTCCCATTTCACCTCCACGAGTTGTCATGAAATACAAAACAAAGCTGGTGGTGATGAGCTGAAATAACTGCCCATTGATTCTGCAGGTTTGTGAAATGATATCCGACCCATCCAGGAGAGGAAAAGACAGCGCCTGTGCACTGGGTAACAGTGTGGGTTTAGGTGATAAGAATAATCCGAGTGTGTTGGAGGATATGTACGTCATTCACTCGAAAGCAGACGAAGAAAAGGATTATTTTGTTAAGTATTTCAGAATTCTGATTTGCATCTCTGCCTTTCTACAGACAGATGTCTACTTAGGGCTATCACAGTTACTTGCGGACACCTGGTGAGACACCCTCCTGTAGCATTTGTGTTGATTCAGTGGTAGGATTTGGGGTCTGTATTGTTATCTCCAAGGTCTACACAGCCATCCGTTTTCTACATCCCACCTTCAACAAAATACTCATGCTCCCAACTCTTGGTTAAGATCCGAACTTGCTAACTCAACAGCTTTTAGCTGTAGAAAAAAATAAGTGGGTTCTGAGCTTCTACAAGTAGAAAGCTTTGGTACCGACATCCTTGTAACCACAGTGTCTTCTCCACCTGAAAAGGTGCCCATGGCAGCAGTTATACACACTTAATGGAATATTTTCCCTCTCTGTGACGGACAAGAGCTCCTTTATGGATTTAAATGGTTTATTCCTCTATCCAGACCCTCTGGGAGAGCTTAGAGATGGCTGAAGCCTTAGAGCAAGAAAACGGCTAAGTGATAAAAATAACCTGACGGCTCGCACTTCAGCGCCCAGGAGTAGATTCTGGTTAGCAGTGCTCATCACAGCGCTAGAGCTGGTTGGAAAAAAAAAGGGTGAAAAAAAAGATAAATAGAGATTCATGAAGCTTTTATTCCAAGAGGTGATGCCTGTGATGCCAGTGGTGGAAGAAGGGGGGTCAGCATCTGCCCTGGCTCCACCTAGCAGGTCCCACAACCCAAAGACACCTTGCTGGGTGCTCTTGGGAGAAAGGAGCAGCTCACAAAAGCAAAAGGAATCAATTTGTCCCACGAGAACAGAGGTAAAACCCAACACTTGGTACCACGTAGTGTTGCTGAGGCCAAAAATACAAACTGGCAATACCTGCTTGAGGGAAAACCAGCAGAAGGGTCATCTATTACCTCCCCTAGGTCTTCTGCTCCTTCCCCAGGTATCCACTCCTGGGCACTGTCAGACAGGCTGTGGTGAAACATCTCTGTAATTCACTACGGCTTTTTATTGAGACTTTCTCAGAGGAAAGGCTGCAAACGCCACTAAGGAAAATGATGGATGTTGCAGTCTTTAGGAAATGAACCATTCTTTGATTGCTTGCTTAGCTGAGCAATTTGCAATGTGATAGACAGCAATTATATCATCCAGTGTCAATTTGTCTATTCATTTTTCCCTCTCCACATGTTTCCTCTTCTTGATTGAATAATCACTAACAATAATCACAAGCAGCTGGGGGAAGGAAGTACATCCATCAGTTTTAATGTCAGCAGTAATGAGAACTGATTCCTCCAGCATCCACCACAGCTCTCCATCTTCAAAGTCATTTGCATTTTCCTTATACCATTGCTAATATCGAGATCGTAATATTTCTATTACCTACTCCTATTTCAGTTTATAATCTAGGAACAACAGAACGCCACAGGAAAATACCCAGTTTCAAAAAATATATGGTTATTTTATCTGCTGTTCTGCATCCTGACAAAGATTTTCACATTTATGTTTTAATTCTCCTGATGCTGAGAATATTGATGGAAGTGTAAGCTTGTAAGCCTGTGGCTCAGCAAGATAGACCAGACCCAAGGAAGATGAGTTAATGTAAAGAGTGAGGACAGTAAAGGACAGAGCTGTTGGGAAGGTGTCAGTAGGCAAAACCTTGGACTGCAGAGGCTTTGTCTGTGCACAGATTGCTACTTCTAGCAATAAATGACCTTACTGTGCCCATATATATTGTAGGCTACAATGCAGAATGTAACATTGAATGTCCAGTGATCAAAATACCAAATTCTCAATTTATATCATTGTATAGCCCTACATATACTTTTATATATCTGTATATACATCTATTATATCTTCATGTAATTCTGCAGTGATATGCTTTAGTTATATGAACCAATTTCTACCAGCTGAGCTTCTGACTCTCTCTGTTCAGAAAATACAAAATGAGTTTGAAGGCACAAAAAGTGGCCCAAAGATTGCCTTTCCCATAAAACTGTAAAGTGGTTTATTCAATAGAATTAAATCATCTTTCAAACACAGTGACACAGACCAAAAAAAAATTACCCTGATTACTGTTTTAGTTATGGCTTACATCAATTGATAGGCTTTCTATTACAACCATAATACAGCTACAGAAACAGTAAGCAAAAATTACAGGGTGGAAGGCTCAAAGAAGAAAGGTGAGTCAATGGACACGAAGGACGAACATCAGCATGAAACTATCATGACTCTGCTTGGATTTCTCCACCCTCACCGTCACCACCTTACAGAAATAACAAACATGAAACAAGCTTTATTTTTGTAATAGTCCAAGCTTCCCTGGCATGAAGACACACAGTTTCGCTGCAGTATTTCCAAACTAAGCCTTTTTTTTTTCCACCAGCTGAAAACAGGGGACACATTCAACAGGCAGCAGCTGCTCAATACAATTTACATGGGCTGAGCGTGGATCTTTGATCAGGGACCTCACGGTTGACAACAAGGAGGACCCAGAAACAAAGCAAAAATCACCATGTCCTGTCCCAGGTAGAGCAACTTGGCCAACACAAGGTTAACAAACGGATTAATTCAATTCTGCTTGCTCCCCAGTGCTAAAACAGGTAATAACCAGAGCCATACGGAGCACTGGAGACACTTCAGTGTCTTGGTCCATCAGACAGTTTCAAGTAGAACAGACATTTTGAGAAGTAGCCAACACAGTATCTGACTTTTCTGGCTTAACTTGTCACCATTTTAACATGCTAACACGTTTTACAGTGATTAGTACAGTTAAAAACGTACATCAATTTACCCAAAGATCAAACACCGAGAACATTTATGGCTTCTAAAGGGAAAGTCAGATGTATATCTGACAAATACCAATGTCGGTAACGTATTTACAGCTTTCAATCCTTGAAGCGCTGAGGCAGATTTGTCTTTCTTTAAGTTTCCCACTATGGCCGAGTCCCTCATTTCCGATGTTTCTCAGATGCTCAGGGCGTTGGAGGTGCCGACAGCCTGGGGCTCAGGCTCCCTCACTCTAACGCCTAGCGTACATTTGGATTTCCCTTAAGTTTATTTAAAAAAGCACTTAAGTACAATTGCTTGCTGATTTTGAATACCATGCAAAACAACGCAGGGATGCCCAGCAGCCTCACCCACACTAGACAGGGTGATAGTAAGGTATAAAATAATCACAGTCTGGGAGGGTTTTTTGGGAGGAGAAGGTTATTGGCTTGACTTACAAGCATTGGACTCGATGTTTTTTTTCTATTGAAACCAAATGCAAACGTTTTGCTGGCTTCAAAGGGTATGGGCTGAATCCTGCCTTGAACGCATTCGTATCACTGATGAATTCCACGCTGGTATTTTAAAGCAAGCAGAAAAACACCTTTTTTTCTTGAGGCATACGATTCGCATACATACAGTCAGGTACAGAGGGTTCATTTGTGATTTGCTATGGCGATTTACACTACCACAATGAAATGTTTTGCATAGATGAGTTTGAAAAGATGAAAAGTGCCGAGATCTGGAAGGGAGAGTGACAGTCACACGGCTTCTGCTTCCAGATAAGTTTGTTCTTTACGCACACCATTAAAAACACAGTATGGCTACTGCACCCTATCTACAATATTTTAAAAAGTTTATCTGAAATCAAGTGAGTAAGAAACAAGAAGCTGCTCTTCCTGCCCACGATCGGGGCCCGTTTCTGGAGGCTTGCTCTAAAGTACACTGAACTTGCCACAGACTTCACTGGATTTTGGAAAAGGTGCTAAGCATAAATACTGATTCCTTTACTCCTAAAACCTCAGCTCACTCCAGAATGTCCCTAGGAACGTGGCCCTTAGGGACTGCCGGATTTTGCTGTTTCCTTCTTCATGTACTTGTAAAAGCTCCAAAGTTCTCTGCACGCTCAGCTGCAAGTGAGATGGGGGAAAGGACCGTTGCAGAGCTCTCCATTTTTTCACTACCCAAGCTTGTGCTCTCTACGATCAGAGCTTTGCTGACAAGCCACCAGGCCTCAGAAGATTAAAAAGGACATATTCCCTCTCCCTCCACGTCTCAATGTTTTATTCACCTCGGTTTCCCTCACACAGAAACCAGAGATTGCTCCCTCCCGCCACGGGAAGCCGAGCACGGGCAGTCCGCCCACGTAGCTGCGTCACCACCAGTGGTTTTGCCTTCAAGGTCTGAGAGACGTTTCTGCTGATTCACCGACCCCCCCAGAGTGGACTGTTCTTAGAGTTGATTTCCTTCCATCCACTACATCTAACCATCCCGAGTGAACATCACCTTTAACTTACCATCAGTTGAGCCTGCATGGGCGCAGCTTTGGTCAGGGACCAGGGGAGCTACTCCTGGCTGCTGCAAGCTGGGAAGCTTCGTCTATCATCTCTGTCGTGTTACTCCATGGCATTAAAGGCTCTAGACCAGAGCCGCGGTTGCAATCATCTCCCCATGTTCCCTTTACATCGCTTTTCCAGGCGACCATGGATCTATTCGCCATGGTGCCTCTCCTCCCCGAGATGGCAGCAGGAGGAGCTGCCATGGCATGGCTCTCCCTTTGCAAATCATGAGCTGGCTTTGACAACTCCGTTGCACTCACAAATATGCTGAAATATTATAATGGCCCTATCAGCATTTAATCCGTTCTGTCCAACAGCAAAGTTGGATTTCATAAATCAAAAGCAAGCAGCTAAACTATTCCAACTAAATTTTGACTAAATACTTCCTTTCCTTTGATGAAAGCACCGGCAGATTCATAAGCCTCCTCTGTTGACCTGACAATAAAGCAGAAGCAGTCCTAGTTATGTTTTTCCGACTGAATTTGCATTGCCAGTGTATGCAGATCCCAGGAACTTCTTAAGAGATTCTTCTAAATAATATGTGGAGTTGGGGATTAAACCATAACATTATGATTTTCTCCCTCGCTGTCTCAGATTTCATATCCTCAGCAACAGAGCTGGGATTACAGCTTGAGCTCAGGATGTGGTACCAGACAGCTGACAACTTTTCCTCTTGGACAGATCAGCTTTTTGTATCAGGGGATTTCTCTGGGGCCTGCAGCCTTTTCTGTGGGAAAGCATGACATGCTACGCACGCCCTTGACTTGCCCTAACAGCGTGCAGCAAACGCACCCAGCTTCCTGACAGTCATTTCTTATCACCCAGGTATCCCGTTGTTCCAAGAAGGTTAAGATTGGACATCTGGAGCCTTGCCTGCATGGGAGAAGGGAAAACAAAATAGCCTCAAACTCAGACAAATTCTTGATGTCAAGAGAGTACTTTCTTATGCTCAGTACACAAAAGAATGATGGCAGAAAACAAGAAGGGTTCATCTTTCTGCAACAGCCCTTCTTTTCATCTGTTTAAGCGGGATGGGCAGAAGCTCAGGCTGGTCAATGCTGGCTCACCCACCCCACGGTGGCATTGCACAGGTAATGACCTCCACGTAGCTAAAACCTCCTGGGCAGAATTTATATGCTACCTGTGGAGAACAGAGCAGCAGGTAGGATCCATCCTCAGACCCTGCTCCTACAAGCTGCCACCACACCATTTCCATCCAACCCCACAGACGGTGCAGTACAGCAGCAGGCATCTGATTTTCTAGTGCCCAGTGCAAGGTAAAAAAATACCTGAAAGCTTCTGCATATGGCATTTCTCACAAATGCCATAGTCTTTCAATCATTTTTTGAGCAACACCTGAAAAATTAATTAAAAAGTAAACACGTTGCAACATGCATTTCATCTCAAGGACTGTTTTACATATATTTTGTTAAGTATTGTTCTGGCTTGCAAATCACTCCTTACATCTAACCATACACCTATGTACACCTGCACAGGCATGTCTGGGCCTGTTTCTGCAGTCCCTACACAAATAAAATACCCATCCACTTGAATGGGAGCTCTTTTCAGATAAATGTGGCAAGATTGGGCCTTTGGTGCATACGTGCAAGTATCCTGCACACACATTTTAAAATCATTAAAAAAATAGAGTAGCTATAGATTCATAACTGATCAAAATCTAAACACAGTAAAACTGCACTTATTACAGTGTAGCCTACGTGAATTTACATTGCTCATTTATATGAAGCAAACAAAGGAAAGGAAATGTCTGTGACCCTGTAATTATAGGTTAATTGTAATTACAGTTTTGCTTATCCTTTTGTCTGTCCAAAACATCCAAAAGGATTTTTGCAACTAAAATGAGGGATTTGCACCATTTCTTTCCAACATATGGATGCTTCTCAAGTGCTTTCCCATCCTTATTGAAGTATCTTTCACAACATATCAGACTCCTTTCGGTGGCTTTTGTTCACTCCAATCCCTACAGTAAAGAAAAATCCCTTACTGGAGAAGGTAACCTTAGCAAAGCAGCAGCAGCAAAGCAATACTGAAGTCACTACTAGTCCCATACTCAGAATAAGGAGTAAGGGCTCTAGGTACCAGCTTCAGTGTCATTCCTGTTATCATAAAGCTTAATGCACAGCAAGATGGCCAACCCACGGGGTCAAATTGCTCTCTAAATAGCACTTTAATTACAGCACTTCATTATCAAAGCCCTTTGCACATAAATTTACAAAACACAGCAAAGACAAAGATCTCTTTTGCATATTAAATCAAGGAAACTATCTCATCTACAAGTTCATTCTTAGTGTGCTGCACATTTCGCAGCTAGCTGATACAAGGTGGTGCTCACTAACGCACAGTATAACTCTTAAGACCAAAAACACACCACCACAAATATATAAAGCTTAAGCACAGGTCCTTCACCTACCCCTGGCTGGTATTTCCCAAGTGAGCTCTGACACCTTTATGAAGCATGTGGGTTGCTTTTAAAGTAATCAGACCACCGGAGTCTAGTGTAAAGTCAAGGAAACACACTCCCACATACCGCCCAGGTCACCGCTGGTCAGTAGGGACTTTTGAAATGGTGACCATCGTGCTTCACTTCCTTTTTGATCATTTTATCTGTAGCGTGAGCAACTTTCACAGCTCTCAGCATAGCACAGAGGCTTTTAAAGGAAGCTTTGTGCATTCGTGCGTTACAAAACCAAAATCCAAGTCCAGATTTGGATTTAAACCCTCCCCCCCTGCAAAAAAAAAAGTATCCCTCATATAGACCTAGCACTTTAAACTGCAAATTCTTGATCAAAGATCTTGTAATCTAAGTAAGACCAGCCAAGACACTGGGCAACAGCCCAAGTGCTTCAGGCTAAGAACTTATACGAAGAAACTCTGTTCATTTAACTATGCCAGCACAGCCAAAACAGCAAACCTCACCCCCTTGTGTACGCAGTCTTACCAGTATGAAAGGGCATATACCAGCAGTTTACGACACCACAGTTCAGCAGCCAAAATAAATTCCAGCAATATGTGGCACCTTTTCTGCACCAGGGTTTTGCCAATTTAACTGTATCAGGTGAAAAATTAAACCTGGCATAACTGACAGAGTTACACTGGTAACTTTTTTAAGAATACACCAGCCCTTTTACTATCCTAACAACATTCTCAACATACAAAAATGCCACGTTACGACATCTGTCACCTTGAGATGCATAATTTTAACATAACCATCATAATCCAAGCGACAAAATATCTTCACTGTATTTCCTGCCAGTACTTATCACAGATACCTGCAAGTATTTAACTCGACCTGCACAACAGTGAATCAACATTCAGATACTCTCACATCTTTAATAAAAATCAAAGAGGAAATGCTTTTTTCTACCTTATGCTGTGATATCTGAACAAAAAAATCAATGCAGAAAATATAACTATGGTAACCTCCCTGCTATTCAGCCTGAGAAAAGCTTGCAGAAGTGTGAAGGAGCACATTTCTTCAGTAAGGACTCCAATGTGAAGCTGAGATGGTCACTGTAGGAGAAAGCACACACATTGCTCATGCGTTAGCTAGAAGGAAAGCATTACAGACAATGAGAAAGAAAACACGATCAGCAGAGGAGGCCAGAAATATAAGACGCAAGAAGGAAGAAGAAACTCTAAAACAATTGCACACCATGACCAACACATTACCTGTTGCTGTGAGTGGGAGTTTAACATTCTCTTCTATCCTGGCTGAAAATTTTCATAAAGTGATCTTCTTTATCCTAACACATCTATCTGCTATTTTTCACCAATACTTTGTGGCATTATGGAACAAAGACCTCAATTTATATACCTTCCCTTAAAACTATAATGCTAAAGAGTATTTTCAAAAACCCAAATGCCAGAGAACAGTGATTTCAATACAACCTGGCAATGCCCCAAGGTACTCAATTCAGAAACCTGTGTAAAGCCATACGATCTACGCTAAAATTCTCCATCACTGATTCTCCTCAAAAGTTTGGTGCTTTTCTTCATAGTGAAATGATAACTATATTAATGTGCTCTGTTTATCCCTAAACTTATTGGAAATGTGCTTCTTATCTGACTTGCTTTCCAGGGCAGTGTATACCCTGGGACAGAAGAGTTTTGCTTCTCCAACACTGTTAGGGACACAATTCTGCTAGCAGGAAAGATGCTGGTATCCTAGATCCTATGGGATGCAATGCCTTGAGGAAATTTATATCAAACAATTATTGCATAATCTCAGGGTGTAATAAAACCCCCTACACCATACACAGGCAGCAAGTTCCTGTTACGCTTTTGCATCAGAGGAAGAAGTGTCCCTGTCAACAGCAGCTACAGGTTCCTGTATGAACCCGCAGGATCCCCTTGCTGTGCATGTGGAGGAAGTTGAAGATTTCTGAGGGCATAGCATGAAAACCAGGGCGAGGTTTCACATTGTCATAGTAGTGATGAGTTATAAAAATCCCTGAGGGGTTCATGGGGAAGGCCCAAAAGCCAAAAAGGTGGACCTCTTCACAGAGCTCCAGGGCAGCAGTCACCAGGATCAGTCCAGTGCTAATCCGCTTAGCCCGCACTCCTTGGCCAAGCCAGTAGCGTGAGACGTTGATGAGATACTGGGGATGAAAGTAATAAACAGCTTGCTGAGATTCAAAATCATCCAAGACATATTTGACACGGATTGAAACGTCTGTGTTGCGAGTGTTGTAGAAAGCTGGCAGCAGCACGGACGCGTTCTCGTAGACCTGGAGCACGTCGTAGAAGGGTTTCCTCCATTTCTCCAGCTTATGAAATCTAAAGAGAAAAGGATGCGAGTGACGGTCAGACCAGCGTGGATTCGGTCTGGACCCAGCAGACAAGCAACCTCCAGTGGGCTTTTACTGAAACATTTCTGACAGGGAGATAATTGAAACGATGTTTTGGTTAACAGGGGGAACATATTTAGATTTGTAGCCAAAGCATCAGTATGAAATGTACGGCAAAAATGCAGGGAATAAAAAGATACATATTTTCCCCTCTTTTGGCAATACACTCATTAAACAGTGGACAAACTTTGTAGGCATTTCTGATCATGTCTTACTTCACATTTTATTATAAGAAATAGGTAATTTTTCCAAGGTTTGATCAGCTGTATAGTGCAGTACTGTATAAAAAAGTGGCAAATACCAAAGCAGAGCAAAAACATTTCTAAAATGTCTAAATGTAACATTTAAAAGAAATTCACTATGCAAACAAATTATTTTATATTGCTTGAGAAAAGAAACACATTCCCACAGCAAGAACGGAAAGCAATAATTAGCCCCATGGTCCCAAACCTGTCAGCAAGGTGGCATTAAGTTATTAATAAATTTAGAATTACAATAACTCAGTCAATCCTAGCTACAAAGTTTAACTGACACTTCTTTAAAAACATATGACAATATGTGTTACTTTATTTAAGCGTTTACGGTTGGATCCAGTTGCTTCCACCCTAAATGTTTCTGAGATGTTTTCCTGGGGCTTGCAAGCACGGCACAAGACTTCCAGAGGGAGGATGGCTCTGTCGTTATAATCCCAGCTCATCGGCTTCCCACTTTCTATCACCAATGTGCAGGTCTAAGTGTTTAACACATTTCTATAAGTTGTTACAGATTCCATGTACGGAATAGCTTCAATTCAGAATGAAATCTATGATTCATAGTGTCAGTTTAAAGTAATATTGGGGAAATATTCTCTGTAACAGTTAGAATTAAGTGAAAGGTGGATTTGGAAAAGCAATAGGAGATGAAAATAGAAAAAACAGAAACGACCTCTCTGTAATTATACTGGGATTGACAGTCACGACATCAGTCTTTACCCCAACGTCCGGGAAGTATTTCTCAGATATAGGAGGCAAATTGCATCTATAAGGGAAAGAAAGCAGTAAGAAAGTTAAACAATTCCTTGAACCTTTTCAGGACTAGAAAGTAGAATTGATTTAAGCATGTCTTCCAAGCAACAAATCTAGAAACAGATTAAGAATTTAAAATTGTACCAATTATTGATGCCCAAACCATGCATTAAAGTAACAAGTTCTTAGGGGCTGTACGGAGACCATTCCTCCCCGAGTCTGTCAGAGCTGATCCTTTTTTGCAGATGTAGCCAACATTCACTCATTTTGCTTCTTCAGTTCAGCTAGCTATTTTGGCAGTTTAGGACGAGAAATGGGATGAGCCCCAAGGACAATCAGCCCATAAAATCAAAGACTTCCTCAGCAACAGCTGAGCTGTATTCAATAATTAATAGATAAACCAGATCTATAACATTGCCTTTATCATGCTTTGTTTTATACCCAAGAGAATTTAGGGGAAATGCTCCCCAAGAGAGAAATCAGGCCAGTCCTAATTAATCCAAAACTATCTGTTTCCCTTTATACGTATATCCCGGCCGCAGCGTAAGAGCAGCAATTCTGACTCTGTGGATTCACCAGAGGATGTCAAACCTATTAGGTGCAAACTTGTGAAGATTTGCAAACCTTGACTTTGCCCAGCCTCCACTCACCTTGGCCTTGACCTAGATTCATCATCTCAAAAAATTTAGAGCATCCCTCAAGAGATGCTGAAGTTACTGAAATACACACACATACACACAAGCTATCACACAAGCTTCGATTCCATAGGAAACCCAGCTAATAAAAAAGCTTCAGCATGTGTTTTCAGAGGTAACCTAAGCGGCCTTGCAATTAGTCTTACACTCAGTTTAAGCTAGCATTAGATATCTGCTGACATTTTGAAAACAAGCCACAATAAAAGCCATCGCTGTTAAGATCCCCACATCTCAAAAATACTGCTGTGCCTAATTCCCAACATCTCCATATTTTTGAAGACCAGGGCTGAATAGGACAAAAGAGTGAAGGTATTCAGGGTAAGCGATGCTCAGTGTTTTCACAATACTACAGTTCAGCTGCCGTCATAATTTCTCAGTCACAGGGAGAGGGCAGAGCAGAGGAACGCACAAAAATCCTTCAAAGTCCTTCTCAGGCTCAGCAGGTTCACATCTACCTTCCAGAGAGTTTCAATTATCAGGCCAGAGAATTTTTTTAGCCATTTCATCCTTCTCATAGGCAGTGTTATTTCCAGCACTTTTCTCTTACTAGGTCATGCAACGTCCTTCTGAAGTCCTCTAGTATCCTCAGTTCCACCTAGCACTGGGCACTGTGCTCATTAGATTATAATTGAAAATGGTTTTCAAATATTCAGCTTCAATAGTTTTGAACAGTAAACTCCCACCAGGATTAACTGAATTTGTTGAAAGTGATAGTTCCTTATAAAAATGATACAACCTGCATAAACTGTAGTTTTGTCATAGGACTCCAAAAATCCCATCCCTGCAAAGAGAGTAGTCCCATCTACAAATGCACCCAGTGTTTCATCACAGATCTCCACTCTGGCCAGTAGATGGAGATAGACAATAACATCTAGTAAATGCAATTCGTGTGTGTGTTTTATATATTCTATTGGAATATAATGAACTGCTATCAGAATTTGTTTCATAGAAAAATCTTGGTTGCATCCTGCTGGCCACAAGCTTCCCGACAATACAAGATTTTCCCAGGTGTCTTGAAGGTATCACTGAAAGTTAGCCGTGTCCACAGGCAGTTTTTGAAATATTTTAAAGAATTGTTTTGTTGGTGACCAAGATGGTGATTCCTGACAGTTTGGTGAACTGGTGTCAGACTGGAAAGTGGATGTGTTGAGACCTGACCTTGAACACAAGTTTTACTTTAAAATTGATGTCAGCAGAACTTAAGCTTTTAAACACTAGCACGTCTTTGTACCTAATGCTGGTCCCACATGTTTTGGAGGTGGTGAACCAGAGGGTTTTTTGCACAAATACTGATGTACTTTTTCATATTCCAGTTGTACTTAAGCCTCTACTTAACTACTTACTTACTAAAAGCAATTTCTAAGTTCTGTACTGATCTGCTCTGCCCTTTTTATGCAGTTGTGGTACAGTTCATGAAAGAGCAACAGTGGTAAAGAGGGGCCTCCACTGAAAGTTCTTATGCATAAATGATGACATTTGCTGCCCGTATTTCTGCTTCCAGTCAACAGTTTGTCACCTCCATGTGTAACATGTACCTCTCGTTTCAACCATGCTGATAGCTGTGATCCAGCGCAATAGAAGGGAATCTACAATAACTATTTAATATATATAGGGAACACTAGGCTTTTAAGAAGAAAATTATGTGAAGCCTGGACTGTTTCACAGATTAAAATAAGGCAATAGTTTTCTACAAAATGGGCACAAGAGGCAGACACAAGGGGTCTGAAAATAATGAACAGTAAAGGTAGGACCTGTAAAATGTTATTTCTCATTTGATGACAAATTAAATTAAGAATGCAATGAGTCATAATCTGACTTAATTTTTGCTGGTATGCAATTGGAGAAATTAATTTATTTATATACAGTTATTCTAAACTGACAGGAACATACCTAAAATCAGAAAATAGGCCAACAGAACTAAAAAAAATTTTTCTTTTCTTCAGAACAGGTCATGAATCTCTGAGCTAGCTGTCATATGCCATGACCTGGGAAAAGAGCTTAACAGGATTTAGAGAGGGATTAGTCATGCAGACAAATAATCGTGGTGGGTTGACCCTGGCTGGATGCCAGGCGCTCACCAAAGCTGCTCTATCGCTCCCCTCCTCAGCTGGACAGGGGAGAGAAAATATATCGAAAGGCTCCTGGGTCGAGATAAGGACAGGGAGAGATCACTCAGCAGTTACCGTCACTGGCAAAACAGACCCGACTTGGGGAAATAAATTTAATTTCTTACCAATCAAATCAGGGTAGAATGATGAGAAAAATCAAATCTTAAAACACCTTCCCCCCGACTCCTCCCTTCTTCCTGGGCTTAATGTCAGTCCCAATTTTCTCTTCTCTCCCCCCGAGCGGCGCAGGGGGACGGGGA
>NW_010548944.1:0-61206 GCF_000687285.1 Phaethon lepturus
ATAATAATAATAACAATAATAATAATAATAGCTAGCACCTTTCTAAATCAATACAGGTGACAGCAACCAAATTCCAAATTCTGGGAAAGAAAAAAGAACTTGATTTTGCCTTAACTGCTTTTTCACATTCTTTAGGGAAGCAAATGCTTTAAAAGCTTGATGGTCTTTTACTAAGTAGATGAATAAATAAAAAAGAAACTTGGCTTGTTCTTAGACAAACAGACTGTGTTCCTGAATTAACCAATGCACTCAAGGAGAAGCAAATTAAAGTGCTGGTAGTTTAATAACGAAAGTCAGATGACTTTTTATGATTTGTGGAATAAAATTGTGGAGTGTCCCCAAGTGAAGGCAGCCTGCAGAGTAACAGGAAAATGAAAGGCTGAGTTTTTCCCTGGCTTTAGCCTTAGCTGTGTCGTTTGAGAAATATCCCTTCTCAGGTTGGTGGGAAGAGATGGATGGTTGTGAAAACAGGGGTGTAAAAAGAGGTGGGGTGAGTGTCTCCACAGATACAGAGGGTGGATGCTGAGCCTAAAAACTTCAATTTTAGGGTAGTCTCAGCCTGTGTGTCTAGTTCAGCCTTTCTTTTTTTTTTTTTTCATTTGTGCCAAATCTCAGAATGACAGTGAGCAGCAGGTCCAGGATCTGCTTTGATACCAAGCTTGTCACCTTCCAGGAGCAAGCACATGGGGAAGAAACAAGAAAGGGCCGGCAACGGGTGCTTCCCGGGGGGAACTTCTGGCTGCAGAGCTGGCTGTGGCTTTTTGGTGGTGGGGTGGGAAGTGGTATGAGAGCCAGGAGAGCTGCTCGTGCCCACTGGGTTTTCATTTCACAGATTGAAGGGGAGTCGCCAGTCGATTCTGCTCCTGGGCCAGTGGCCGAAACAAGCAGGGAGCCTCTGTCCTGGCAGTCTGATAGATCATCAGTTCAGTCCGTAATTCCTACGTGGCCCTCGAGGCAATTTGCTCCAGCCTGCGGACACAAGATACAGCCACGCTTGGTGCCAAAATGAGATGTCAAATTGCTCTGCCCTTCTGAGCGAGACGAGAAATACGCCTCAGACACTGTCGCATTCATCTCGGAGAACTGCCTGCAAATCCCTCGGGTTTTCCTGTGAGGGAATAAACCTGATGGCTGTGCATTGAGCAGGCTCTCAGACACAGCTCCTCTGCACATACGCTGGGATTTATCCGTGCACCAGGAATTTGCCCGGGGAAGCTGGCGGCTGCCTCCACACGGGTGACCTCCCACCCCTGCCAGCAGCCTGGCGAGCCCACGGCAGCCTCTTGTGCACAAGCACATCCTGTCCCTCGCCGGGTCCTGCGGCATCCCACGGCATCCCGCAGCATCCTGCAGCGTCCTGCTGCATCCCACCATGTCCCTCTGCATCCCACTGCCCTGTCACCCGAGGGGAGCTCATTTACTCTTTTCAGCTGAGCTGGTCCAAGGAAAATACACGGCCTTCCTGACCAGCCTTCCCTGGCTCGAATAGAGACGGCACCTACATGTGAGCAGTGCAGTTTATTCAGCTTATGCCCTTTGACGGAATACAGGTCACTGAGGTAATTTAGGCCAGGGAGGTGGCTTGCTCCCCAGCCAGTCTATAAATGCGTCGCCATTTTGGCTGCAAAGGACCGGAGAGAGGGATCGCTGAATGCCAACATTTATGGAGCCACACGTGTTATCAGGGAGGGGAAAAGACAGAAAACACCTTGCTAAAACTAAGCAGCACCGTGGCAGGCAGAGCAAGGTGCCACTCCCACCACCCAGCCAGCAACGTCTGCAGCCCGGCAGGGCTTTGGGCATGGGCCCGGCAGGACCCCACGGCAGCCCTGCGCCGATGGACACCCCCTCCTCTGGCTGCCCCTCACGCCGTGGCATGGGCAAGCAGGTCACGGAGTTGCCAGTTTCCTTACTCTGCTCCTCCAGGCTGTTTCCCTGCCAGGCTCGCCGCGCTGCGTTAGACTGGGCGGTTCGTTTTTTATTAGTTAATTATTAGTTAATTAACCTGGCCCCAGCCTGTGGTGTTTTTGCTGTGCCCTCTTATGGCGACTGCTTGGTCCTTGTGGTCTTGCTCACTTGCTCCTGGAGCTCCCAGGGTGAACACCTCTGAAGTACAGAACAGCTTAACTCCCGATCAATTTTATTTAAATCTCACAGCAGGCACGCACACACCAACACACACACATGCACCTTTTTATTTTTTAACAAAACTAATTCCTCCCACTATTATTCTTTCTCTGCCGGCTTACGCTTGGTTTCTTTACTGGCTCTAAAGCCCGGCTGCTTACCCTGCATTGCCTAGGGAAAGCTCTGGAAAAGACCAGCCCTGCATGGGAAACTCTTAATCACAGGAGGGAGGGAGCGGACACGTTTGCCTTGTTTAATGGTTTGTTTTGGAGGTTTGTCACAGCCTGACACACTTGAGCACCCGCCTTGTCCCGGCACCACCCGTCCCCCATTGCACTCGTGCACCCCGTGGGGACCCTCGGTGCCTTCGGACAGCTTTCCCAGAAACACACTCCCTTGAAAACCAGGGCAGGGAAAGCAGTAATTAGGTATAGGGTTAGTTAGCAGTGTGCATCCTTTTTTGGGGAGGCATGAAAAACAATTTTCAATATGGTAGGGGTGTTTTTCCAGATTAACAGTAGTTTAAAAATATCCTGACCTTTTAGAATGTCTTCATAAACCTGTCTCAAATGGGTTTCTTAAGGGTAAGCCTCACATAAATCTGAAGCAAATATAATTGAAAATATTCCAGATTTTCATTCACACTTTCTTTTTCAGTTTTACAAGGAGCAAAATGTGGTTCTCTCACTTGGACACTGTTGAAGCTGAGCTTTCATCTCAAGGCACCAGCCGGTCAAGAGAGGTGATCATCCCGCTGTGTTCAGCGTTGGTGCAGCCTCACCTTGAGTCTTGTGTGCGGTTCTGGGCCCCACAGTTTAAGAATGATGTGAAAGTCCTTGAGTGCATCCAGCGGAAGACAACAAAGCTGGTGAAAGGGCTGGAAGGAATGTCCTATGAGGAGTGGCTAAGGACTTGGGGCTTGGCTAGTTTGGAGAAAAGGAGGCTGAGGGGCAACCTCATTGCTCTCCACAGCTTCCTGAGGACAGGGAGTGGAGAGGGAGGTGCTGATCTCTTCTCCCTGGTATCCAGTGATAGGACACATGGGAATGGCTCAAAGCTGCATCGGGAGGGGTTTACACTTGACATTAGGAAGCATTTCTTTACCAGGAGGGTGGTCAAATCCTGCAACAGGCTTCCTTGAGAGGTGGTCAATGCCCCAAGCCTGTCAGTATTTAAGAGGCATTTGGACAATGCCCTAATACCATGCTTTAACTTCTGGTCAGCCCTGAAGTGGTCAGGCAGTTGGACTGGATGATCATTGTAGGTCCCTTCCAACTGAAATATTACCCTACCCTACCCTACCCTACCCTACCCTACCCTACCCTACCCTACCCTACCCTACCCTACCCTACCCTACCCTACCCTACCCTACCCTACCCTACCCTACCCTACCCTACCCTACCCTACCCTACCCTACCCTACCCTACCCTACCCTACCCTACCCTACCCTACCCTACCCTACCCTACCCTACCCTACCCTACCCTACCCTACCCTACCCTACCCTACCCTACCCTACCCTACCCTACCCTACCCTACCCTACCCTACCCTACCCTACCCTAAATAAATGATATAGATTGTGCTTTTAATTAAGTTTTTTTTTTTTCCCTCTGTGCAGAAGCACTTTCTATTTGTAGCCAGCCTTGATAACAAGTGGCTGAAAACGAAGGCCAGCACCAGCGAGTGGAGGGGATTTCAAGCATTGGCTGCGTTCCTGGTGCTGCTCATGCCATAGCAATTGCTCCATGGCCCCAGGCACCCTGTGGCTGCTGCAGTACAAAACACCTGAACGTGTATATTAAGATGTACAAATGTTGGTGCATGGCCAAGCGGTTAAGAATAGGAAAGCAGCTCCAGTGCTGACATCCATCAACCGAATGCTGCCAGTGGGATGGAGGATGGTGAAAGGCTTTTAAAGTAATTTTCTTTTTTTTTTTCCCTTATTTTCTTCTTTTCTATTCCATTTCCTGCACCTCTTCAGCTGTTTCTCTGGAGTCAGTCATGGGGCAATACACAGGTAAAGGCTTGCAGAGTTAAAACACAATGGGCTTCTTTAAGCTGCGGCAATAGAGGGATATGAGGGCTTTGGTGGACTTCAAGTAGTTGATTAAAAAAAAAAAATCCACACTGTGGCAATAGAGCCACTTATATTTGTCCTTGATTTTTTTTCCTGCTCCCAACAAACAACAGAAAATGTAAATTGCTTCTCTCCTCAGACAACACTAAATTACCTCTAAGAAGAGTTCAAGAGCCTATTATTTAAACCTGAAGAAGTCTGCATGCTTCCTTCTGCTTGCTTTGAAAAATAAAAGCTTTCTGCCCTTCAAAAACCAGTCGGTGGGCTCCGATGGCTCCCGAGAGCAGAGCAGAGCTGCCGCTGGTCTTGCCCAGATGGAAGCAGTGGCCTCTGTGCTGCGCTGAAGGTGCCAACTGCAGACCTGTCCTCGCTGTGTGGCAGAGGATGGTGAGCTGAATAGCTGTCCCCAGCACAGGGCTGCTGGGCAGGAGAAACCCTGCAGTCCGAGAGCAGCGGTGGAAGAGGAAAGGGGACTGGCTGAATTTTAATTTTTTTTTAAGCAGTGATCCCAGGGGATGGAAAGTACTGGTGGTGCACCTATGCCTGTAAAATTATTCATGTGGTAAAGCACCTCCTGGTGCACACAAACCTTTTGGAGGTCTGGTGTCCCAGAGCTGTGCCTTGTCAGCCACCCTCCTGCTCACAAAAATATGCTATTTTGTATTTTATTTTTATAATGGACCTCTGGGACAAAGAATGAACCCTGGCTGCAGTACATGAGAGAAAACTGTGTCAATACTATGCAGAGAAGTAAAATTGGCTGGAGCAAGGTCCCAGCGAATGGTTATATCAGACTGAGTGGGGACCAGGGAGCTGGGGGGCAGAGGAGAGTCCATGGGTGCTTGTCTGGAAATGAGTACGGAAATGCGTTTCCTCCGCTGGCGCTGCCGCCCCTGGAGGGGGATGCGCAGGGGCTGGAGGTGCCCCGTGCAATGGAGAAGGTGCAGATTTGCCAGAGGCTGGGAGAGGGCTGCGACCTTTTCCGTGGGGCAGAGGTGTCCACTGAAACCTCTCAGTATTCGACGTGTCCCCAAAACCTCATGGCAGGAAACACTGCTTGACTTCGGGTGAGCAGGACCCATCCAGCAACGCGGTCGCTGGTGGGCTACAACAGCAGCCAAACGAATGCAATGAAACCACACAGGCTTTAGAAAAGCCAGCGTCTCTCTTTCTCTCCTTAGCACCGAATAACCCAAGAGCCCGGCTTCCTTGTGCCGTGGGCCTTCGACTGCCGCTTAAACCAACACTCAGTGGGAAGAAAATACCGCTGCCTGGATTTGATGGTTGCACACGCCACCAGTACAATCAGATATAAAGGAATTAATCCACTTTTAAGCTTCAAAATTCAGCCAACTTCAGATGAATTGCAGCTCTCGGTATCTTTGTTGATCATGATCATTTCCACAGGCACCCGGGGGAGAGGAGCCTGCAATGCCTCCTGTGGTGTCATCATTTGCCCTCGGTTTCCAGATGACGCCAACCCAAACTTTCAATTTCCATCACCTTATGTGGATCTGAAGATTGAATCTTTTTCAGCTGTAACAGTTTTATTGAGTTCTTGGGGGTTTAGCAAAACAAACCAGCTACAAAGTTAATTGTGTCTGCAAAATGACAGGGATCTTACAAACTGCAAGCACCCAGCCCACTCGGGATAAAATTGGTTCATGCAGCTCTAGCAGTACATGCTGAAACAGTTTGTCGTAAATACGGGTTTTCAGTAAATATAACCCCCACATTTTCATCAGCAATTTGATTAAAAAAAAAAAAAAAGCACTTTGCATTTTCATGTTTTCGTGGTGAAAAGCTCAATATCCCCCTTCTTGCTCCCAAAGTTTGGAGCATTCGCATGTAAAGAATAGGACAAGAGCAGCATCAGCTGCCGCTGAGCCCCTTCAGCGGGCAGCTGTGCAGGATGTGACGGACGTATCCGCCGAGGCGCTACTTAAACCAGAGGCCTCTGCTGTTTTCATTAACAAAAGGGCCCCGGAGGCCACACTCATCTTTTGTTTCTGGGCGTGTAAATAGCGAGCAATATCTCTGTCATGGTTTGGGTTTCTGAAGGTGCAAGAGGCTCTTTGTGGCCTCCATGTTTTGGGGAGAAAAGCAGGGAAGGGTGGAGAAGCGGGAACCGCATCCACGCAAGCCCGACCGCAGGGACGGTTCGGCGACTTCATGCATGTAAAATGGGCCATCTGGGAACAAACTGGAGACCTTAAGACCTACAGCTTTTGGAAAACGCGATGACCAAGCACAAGCAATATACCACTGGGAATTTCAGGCCGGGAACCACTAACCTCAGCTACAGCAGCGCGGTGTCGGGTTTTAGCACCCAAAAGGCTACGGGGCTGCGGTCAGAGGCCCCTTGCTCCAGTTCTGACTCAACGCTGCGTCTGGAAACCCGCGGCCTGCCCTGGCTTGGGGCAGCTGCCCAGGTAATAAACAGGAGTTCAAGTCCCAGGACATCTCCCTGCAGGTGCTCCACCTGGTCTGAGCGGCTTTTCTTTGCCCGGTGCCAGCTCTTCGCTGACACCTTTTTCCAGTCTCTCAAAAGGCTCTTTCAGATGCTCTGTCTTCACTAAGAGACTATTTCCACGCATGCGCTATACGTGCTGCAGCAACACCAATGACCACGCTAAGTGTTGAAGTCTTTAATCCACTTTTAACAAGGTTCTTGTTTAGTCACACCGCTCACGTTGCGGGCAGGCGTTACGCAAGACAAGCTGATGAAACAGGACTTTGAGAGCCGACCTAGCTAAAGTCCTTCCAGCAGCAGAGCTGGCTGCAGGACCTGGCTGTCTTTGCTCGCCCTGGCTAGGATGTGCTAAACCTCCTCTCGGAAGGATTTATGTAGTGCTGCATTTCAGGTACCAAGGGAGGCATTACTGCACCGAGCAAACAGCCATCCTTCAAACCACGTGGAAGCTGCTGCTCAAAACAGAGATAATTCCTCATGCAGCTCTATAGAAAAACCTTCCTTAAAAGCGATTCCTTTCTTTTAACTGCTCTTTTTCCATGCAAATAAAACACAATTCTCGTGGCACAGTTACCATTTTCAATAGTGGCTTCTATTTCTGGATCTTGGGATTTGGAGGTGGCCACCCCCCTGGAAACCTTGAAGAAATAAAGGACCAGAGATCCCTCTGAATGTGTGATGCACTACAGGGTTTCACAGCCCAGGACAGCTGGAAAACACTCGTCTCAGTCTGGGTGTCCAGAACTAGAGACGTTTGTAAGTCTTTCCCTGTTATGAACTTCTTAAGTCAGTGTGAAAGTACTTTGCTGTTGTTTGTTTTTAACTGAAGATACATGGGCTGTGACCATGCAGCATCTCCTTATCGTGAAGGAGCCTCAGCGAGCGGCGCACGCAGTGACGCTGGAGCTATTGCTAAAAGCAAAGGCGCCCGTCACGCCCGGCGCGGCGGTCCCAGGCGCGGGTGCTTCAAGGGGCTTCTCCTGGTGGCAGCAGAGGACTTCCCATAGCATCCTTGACAATAGGAAGTACAGTCATCCCAGAGGCTTTCCGATAGCCAGGATTACTATTGGAAAGCATGGGAGAAAAACTAGAGGCAGTGGCACAGGAGTTCCTGATGGAGCGGGAAGGACTTCTGCACCACATTATCTGCTGCTTCTCTTCCAGGTCATTAATCACCTAAAGTTGTCCTGGACGCTGCAAACAAATGCGTAATCTCAGTCTAGTGAGCAGCGGAGGGCTGCTTGTGTCCTGCGTGCGTGGGAGGGCACCAGGGTCCCCCTTGTTCTGCCCCCTGCTCCGGTTTTCGACAGAGGGAAGATCCCTGGGACTGGTGCTGGGACCTGCCCTGGTCACAGGTACTGGCTAGGGAGCACTCCTGACCAGGGCACAGCCAGCATGTTCCTGTTTGCAAAACAAACACCAACTCCATGTCAGTAAGTACAAGCTGCGTTGCTTGACATCAGCTGTTGTCCATGCTCAGCTCCAGAGAACGAGCCAAATTCACTTGTGGTGTAGCTCTAGTGAACTTTAAGGTTGGTATGAATAAGCCCACCAGTGGGTGGAGAGATGTACAGAACCACTTTGCAAAACCAATGCAGTTGGAAACTTCTGAAGGTCCCCTCCTCTCTCTACCCACCCTGGGACTTCCAAATAGCATCTAGCAGTGCTTTTCTTTCCTGGCTTCCTTACAACTGCATAACCTGGTGGCTTCTGCAGTGTCTTTGACATGTATCTGCTACCACCCCATCACAGTGCATGGCCTCTTGTATCAGCATAATTTTTCTGAACTGCCACATGCACTTGGTTACAAAAGCACACTGCTGAATTTAATGTTGGACGGAATAATGCCCGAGGCACTGAGCAGTTTGAAGCAAGTGGTTTGGGTCTGGAGCACAAGTCTTATGAGGAGCGGCTGAGGGAACTGGGATTGTTCAGTCTGGAGAAGAGGAGGCTGAGAGGAGACCTTATCGCTCTATACAACTACCTGAAAGGGGGGTGTCGCGACGCGGGTGTTGGTCTCTTCTCCCAAGTAACTAGTGATAGGACAAGAGGAAATGGCCTCAAGTTGTGCCAGGGGAGGTTTAGATTGGATATTAGGAAAAATTTCTTGACTGAGTGGTCAAGCATTGGAACAGGCTGCCCAGGGCGGTGGTGGAGTCACCATCACTGGAGGGGTTCAAAAAACGTGTAGACGTGGCATTTCAGGACATGGTTTAGTGGGCATGGTGGTGTTGGGTTGGTGGTTGGACTTGATGATCTTAGAGGTCTTTTCCAACCGTAATGATTCTATGATTCTATAAGAACTAGCTGCTGCAAAAACCTGAGGCTATTTTTTTTAGTTCAGATTTTATGATTAGGGCAGGAATTGTCACTCCCAGACGATTCAACCACCTACAGTTCTGATGAAGTTTATTTTAAGCTTAACATCTCCATCTACTGCATCCAGTATCCATGCAAAAACATTTGAGGTAGCACCTGTTATGGATAAACCTCCTCAAATCCTCCATAGCTGCTGTATAGGGATCGGGTGATCAGCCTACAGGATTTGGGATGTATAAGCCTGGAGTGGAGCCAAATGTCAGCATGACACTAGAGAACTGGGCCAGGACATAATGAAGCGGCACTCGTTAATTAAGTGGGTAGAACCTGCAGGAGAAGTACTAGGAGCAAGGACAGACTGTGGCCCTAAGCAGAATCGGGTATGAATAAACGACAAGTCAAAATTCATTGCAGGGTAGATGGGAAAGTCGCACCTTGGAGGCAAGAGCAGTCTCTGGTTGAATAATTTGAAAGGGTCTGAAGAAATTTCACTAGCTAAAGGATGAGCTCTCCCTATCAACAAAGCACTTAATAGAGGGTGCCACTGGATGTGGCCACAGTGAGAAGGCAGCACTATCATCAGCTTTCCAGTTTATGAAAAGCATAACAGATCATTTAACGGCCATCAGGGGCTAGGGCTGTGGTTCCACAGCCGATGCAGGAGGATGGCAAACGGGTGCATGACTGTCCGGGTGCACAGGGCAGTGATGTATAGCTGGAAAATCTTGGAAAAAATAGCAGAGTGTTGTTTTGTTCCTGTTTTGAAATTTGCACGCTCCGTTCCAGTGCACGGGCATACGTGGGAGATATAATTTCTGAGATTAGACTGCTAACCTGATAGAAGGTGCTGGTCGTTTCTCCAAGACCTTTACAAATCCAAGAGAAATTTATAAAATGGATAAATCACTGGAAGTTAGTTCACATAAACAAGAGTAAGAAATACAGAACGCTGCGATGCTTAATTCACAACTCTCTTCTCAGTCACTAATTTCAGCCAGACGGCTCCAGCCGGCAACGTGGAGCAGCTGTAGAAGTCCTTGCGGAGTTCAGCGCAAATATTTGGAAGAGTGTACAGGGGCTCTCCTTGGCAATAGACTGAAACCGGGCATTGTTTTAATTGCCTCGTGGAATCTTTTAGCAAACAGTTGCATGCTTTTTGAGGATTGGTCTCATGAATTTAAAGCTTTGTTTTGTCTGATATGACAACTGCTCAACTGCACCGACAGGAATAACTTTAGAAGTTTATTTCTATTTTATTAAAATCAATGTATACAGCTTCAAAAAGCCGTTAATATTTGTTTAGTTAAAATGTTTCACGTAGTAATAGCAGCTTCAAAACGTTGACAAGCCCTAAAGCCCAGCAAGTAACATGCTTTGATGTGTTTGTCTTCTGGCAGCTGAAGAGAGAACTTCCGATTTGAAATGAAAAGAATTAGTTTGCTTAGTATTTTCTTTCCAAATGTGAAACCTCTTTGTTTTTTTCCCTCCAAACTGTGGTTTAAGTTACATTTTATTTATATTATTTTGCAATTTATCTCCCGTAAGAAAATGGAGACATCTCACTTGCCGATATCTTTCTGACCTGGTTCTCTGCCTCTAGGTATCTCGCAGTTTTGGCACATGGAGGCCTCAGAGCGGCACATCTTCCTACCTGTAAGCACGCAAGCAGTCCTGCTTAGGTCACTGCGCCATTACGGTCAGCAGGATTATTTGGTTTATTTAAGATTAAACTCACACACGTTTGCAGGACTGCCGCCATAGTAAGATATTTTACCTTTTGGTATGAAGGGAGCATTTACACTTTATGCATTTCAAAATCTATCTCTAAGGATTTTTTTTTGCGACAAAATACAGCAGTTTTTGAGGCCTGATTCCCAGCTGGGGTAAGTCAGCTTGCAGACACTGAAGGAGCCACGATGGTTGTAGCAGCTGAGGATCTAGATCTACAGTCATGTTGAGTTTTGCTAAACATGTGACACAAACGTACTACTCACACTCACAGTGGCAGCTGAACACAACTGCCTGGCAGTGCATGAGCATCTCTCAGTCCCAAAGGAACCTGTTTATCCCTTATCTACACAAGCAGTCTTTGAAACACTGAAAGCACAACAACTAAACCAAATCTTGTATCACAAAGGCATGGTTAGCGAGGGATTTATGTTCTTTTTGATGAGAAGATCATCAAGTCCATCTCTGAGCAAAAGCCCGGTGATGTTCCAGCCCTTTCTGCTGCCAGCACCGGGCATGTCCCATGAAGGCCTGCAGGACACCAAACATGCTGTGGAAAGATGCGGATGAGTCAAGAAGCTCAAGAGATCCTCGCCCTCCTGCTGGGGCTGCTGCAGAAACTGAGAGGGCACACATGCGTGGCATCCACAGGAAGCTCCTGCTACAACCCCACGACACTCTTAGACCAAATTTAACATCTTGAAAACCTATGAACTCTGCCTACCTGGTATCTGATCCTGTGCCCTTCCGTGAGATCCTGTTTTACAAGCAGAAGAACGTTTCTAACCAGATGGCAACATTTACACATTTCAAAGTGCCATGTTATTTCCCCTCTGGCCTTACAAGATACTGCACCTACACACAGGTGAGTTATTTACAATGGCAATCACTGAACAGTTTGTGTTAAATCCAGCCAGCTAATCTTGCAAAAAATTACCTGCAAAGTCATCCCAACAGAGTTAGTATCAAGACCAAGGAGGCCAGTAGATCAAGTAGAGATGTCTAAACTCAGAGCTGTCTCACCCAGCGAGAGACACTTGCGAAGGAGGTTTCTGCACCTCAGCAGGGACCCGCAGGCTCCCTTTCCACAGAGCGGAGAGAAAGAAGGGCTCTGAGGGCGCGGGGCTCTGCCCTGCTGTGGAGGCGCGTGTCAGGATGCGCAGCTCAGCGGCTCCCGGCTCGCGCTGGCACCGACCGGGCAGATGCCCACCTACCTTCATGGAAGCAGCGCGCCGACCCTTACTGCCACATTTCTATCATAATTAATATAAAGCAGAGAAGGGTCAAGACTTTTTCAGCCAGTAACCAATGAGTCAGTAGGTGTCTTTTCCTCTGCTAAAATCTACATACATAAACCCATGTTCCTCTTATAACAGGACTAAAAGGAGGAAGTTGTGCTTCAGGTACCTTTTTTTTTTTTTCAATTAATTGCATGCTTAAAGCTGTTCACAGGAGACTGAAAGAGTGAGTCCCTTAGCTCTTTGCCCTGTTCTAGTCAATTCTAATCCCAAAATGTAGTTTAGCTACATGTGGATGTGTCATGTTTTATCAGGGTAACGTTATTTACAGGCTGACAGCTCTTATTTAGATTGCTTTCATCTCTTCCTTTCATTGGCATTTTACAGTTTCATGTTACCAATTCTGTCTTTGGAGAAGAGGTCAGTGTATAACACTTTGAAACAAAAGATCCTGAGTGGATTAGGAAGTGACACAGGGTAGGCACTGTGGCTTAACGGGTTGAGGCAATCCATGCCTGGCACAGACCATGAACAAGTTCTGGCCTTACACAACTGGTGGCAAACAAGGCAAAGGCCATCCGAAAGCCTGCGACGAGGAAACGAAACGCAGCAGCTAGTTCAGATATGGTCATGATGGCTAGATAGGTAAGAACCACGCAGCCCGCCGAGGTTAACCCCCGCTGGGATCCATCAGGTCGGCACAGGCTCACGTACCTCTGCACAGCACTGCACCCTTGCAGCTGGTCAGGCCCCTTCCTGCAAAAACCAACGACTGGATTTAACCCGGCTGAAGCAACAGTGAAAGTGCCTAACAAAACTCCACCCAGCCTGTCCTCCACCCACCCACTAGCAAGCAGGATTGACTTCTTCATCAAAACCAGCCTACTCGTGGTAGTGCTCCAGCACAGAAGATCACAGACCCTTCAGGTCAAACTCAGCAAAACCAGCTCCAGCACAGAAGATCACAGACCCTTCAGGTCAAACTCTACAGAGGACACAATGCACCAGCTCTCTGCCACCAAATCGCTCCTCACAAACAAGCAGCAGCTTTTCTTCAGAAGTTGAACAGTCTGATACAAGGCCATGACTGGCCGAATGCTAGCTACTCCGAGTGAAGGGCTGAGTTACCATTAATGCCAGACTGGGAAGTCACTTTGCAATATGGATGGTCATTTATTTATTGTTTTATCATGACACATAAAATGCTATGCCTGCAATATCAAAATATGGTGTCACTTATAAAATACCAGTATTATTAATGCGGTGGTAAGATACTGTTAACATTTACAGAGAGGTGTATAATAATTCGATAGTATTGCCTAATGGTTTGCTCCAGTGACAAAACACCCTGGCAAGCAGATGATGGGTGGAATACAGTGCCTATTTATTATCATGGTTTTTCCTCCTTGATTACTGGATGGCCTATCAATAATTGTTGCTGAATCTAATCCTTTTTAACATGGTAGACGGTCCTTTGCTTTTACAGTATGTGTCAGAATAAAAGAGAAGCATCTGAAAAATAAAGAGACGGCATTTCCTTACAAAATGAGATGAAAAAATAAAACAATATAAATGGAACTTTCAAGTGTTTCTTTTTATATTTAAAGCTCTTATTTCAATATACTGTATTTAAACATTCTTAAATAATAATTCTGTACCTTTGATTTTCTGTTTCATCTTTGGAAACAAATAGAGTAATCTAACTATAAATGTGTGCAAATAGAAAATATATAAATATATTTAAGGCCCATGTCATAAAAAGGTGGTCTCAGAATTGTCACTTTTACAATGATCAGCTGGGGTCCCTTTCATTTTATCCTGCATGTTATTTGAGCTCTGTTCTTTTAAGCC
Source organism: Phaethon lepturus (assembly GCF_000687285.1). NCBI lineage: Eukaryota > Metazoa > Chordata > Aves > Phaethontiformes > Phaethontidae > Phaethon > Phaethon lepturus. The sequence goes on from NW_010548944.1 coordinate 13,813, forward strand.
TTTGAAGTCCACATGCAAAGAAGAGCCAAGCACACACATATTGTCTTGTCTTTCATTTTGTAAACTGCTTGATGACACCTGTAAAACAGTCCCAATGCGACTGAACAGCGGAGTTGATGTGATCCACTTCAACAAACTGAAGTCTGCTTGGTCGACTGCTGAGCTCCATGGGAATGTTGCTCCCACAGGCGACGACTCCATCTCTGAAGTGCCGTGTCTAACTTCATGAAATCCCATGGACCTTTCCAGACTACTGGCTGATGAGGGGAGTTTGTTTTCCCCATACAACAGAGCACTCTGGGGAGAGGCAGCCACAGTCCGATCTGTTGTATGCTCTGCCTTTGTGTGCTCTTGGAAAAGCGACTCGCTTGTTTGAGGAGATGTTGGCAAAGGTATGCTTTGGTTAAAAGCCTTATAACAATCACTAGCATTTGAGCCAAGGCTTGGTGAGAAGTTGTCTGCTAAGAGTTGTGTCTGACATATTGTTTCCTTTACATTCAACTTGGTCAGAAGCTGGGTGCGAATCTCTGGGGATAGTTTACTCAACTGGCGTCCAAGCTGAAGCTGGGTTGGGAATAATGTTCCCTGAAGGGTTCTGTATAGAAATCTGCAAGAGGAGAATATGCACATGAAAAGAACTGAAAGAAGGAAGCACCCAAGATACTATTAAGAGAAAATATCCAAGACAAAAGTACAACACAGAAAAAGAAGAGTTTTACGTGCCTTTCTTATGTTTCTCACAAGAAAGCTTGCAGATGAAAATCTCTAAATGCTGTGCTAATATTTTGATTAATAACAAGCAGTGTAATAAATCTGCGCCTTTAGCCAGTGATCCACCTTGTGATTACATGCTGTCTTTCATCTTTCCTGGTGAGGGATCAAAGGCAATGGGGATCAGTCGGCAGAGCAGGCCTCCTACATGCATAAGTAGGCAAGTAAGTCCACAACACACTATCAGAATTTCTTTACTGTGCAAGTTATGGGAGGACGGGTTGAATCTGGAAGCATCGTGGAAAACCTCACAGGGCAGCAAATCTCTGCATGGCCAGGAGGTTTGACCAACTGCTTACAGTTATCCCATTCCTGCGGTCTATGGCCAGGAGCTGTGGTCTGTTCCTGTGGTCAGGAGCACAGAAGAGGTTAGAAAACCTGACTTCATAAAATCAGCAGCTGATAAAAATTGACTTGGCTGGTAAGGCAAAAAGAAAGAGGGGGAGTGGAAAAAGCAATGTTTCTTGCCCTTCCAAGCACATGCATAAAGTGCTTTGATATGTGAGAAAAGATATGAGAGAAGATAGAATACCTGGGCAGCAACGCAACGACTGGTGATATAATGCAGGTTAAATAGAACATAGGGTCTCCCATGAGCCTTTCCATAGTCCAGTAGGGATTGGATGGAGGATGGCATACTGGGCAGGAAGCATTGTAAACCAGGGCGACAAAGAAAAATAAAAGGATACTGAAGATGCAGGATGACCAGTGGAGAAAAGTCTAGAACAAAAAAAACAACAAAAGAATAATGACTCTATATTCTGAGAAATTTGCTGTGATTCTGAATTAATACTTCTTAATTTCTGGAGCCAACTCCATGCACAGCACAGAGTTTAGAGCCTTGTATTCTCAAAAATTCTTATTAGAGATACAACACTGCAAAGCTGTTCACAGATCACAGTTTAAAACCTTTTTCATCTTTGCTTTAAATGCTTGCTAAAAATAGTATGTGCTGAGGGAATGAAACAACCATCATCTGTTTTTGAAGAATGTCACTAAGAAAAGAATTACATATATGCCAGCACGTTTCTATGTAGGCTGTGGGTACCTTACCCAAGTTTTGGTTTCAATAGCCAAATGTAGTATGATGGTGAAAAGAGCTATTGTGGTGATGGGAGTTCCCCAGGTGAAGATATCCACCTCTGAATCATAGTAAGTCTGTAAAGAAGGAGACAGAATTTAGCCTGAGCTGTGTTGCCAGGTCTCCTCAAAATGCTTGAATGGCTCAAACAAAACACTTACGAAATAGGGGATGAAGAAGCAAACCAGGCTTTGATACATAGCATCAATCATGTTCATCCAAAACATGTGTGGTTGGTACTCCTGTGGCACAAAAGAAGTTAAGAAAATCAGAGCCTAATGAAAATGCTGTTTGCTGGGACAGGTATTTTGAGGGCGATATTCCAATGAGCACTTTAAAGCTTCACAACTTTGCCAATCAGTTAGATACCCTTGGAGACGAAGTATGAGGAGTCTACTGGCAAGTCGGTCTTCTGTCTTCCCCCCCACCCCCTGGCAAAGGGTGTAATTTTAATCTGACACTCAGGTCAGCAAACATTTATGAAGGTGCCCAACTTTAATGCACTACAGTTAGACCACTGATTTCAGGAGGAGCTCTCTGAGGTGTAAGCACGGGACTAAATGCATTTTACATCATGTACATAACAAGTACAGAGTATTTATCCACGAGACAAAACAGAGAATGCACACATAGTTAGAAAAGAATATCCACAACAATGATCTTTATCAAGCAATGCAGTAACGTAGGCTATGTTATAAATATGTCAACAAATATATATACACACACACATATTTCTGTATGTCTGGGCATAAAATTGCTCACTAAGAAAAAATATTAAACAAACATTTTGGTTTAAGGAAATACACAGTTGCAGGGATATGGACTGTCACGTAGAAGACCTGGATATAAAGAAAAATAGTTTGTAAATGACAATTTATTTATTTATTTATTTAATTTTGGGATATAGGTTACATCTGCAACCACTGAGCTCATCAGGGCCCTTTAACTCTATGGAGAATATAATTGCAGACTAAAAATCAGAATTGAGAGATGCTTAGAAACAATTCTGGTGTTCTTCGGCCTACTGAAATAACATGTGGTTAAGCACAGGAACAGGCTGCTCAAAAAGACCACGAAATTTCCATTCTTGGAGACCTTCAAAACTAGACTAGATAAAGATCGAAGAAACCTTACCAAGCTTTGAAACTATTTTGAGCAGGGGGCTGGATCAGATGGCCTCCAGAGGTCCCTTTCAACCTAAATTATTCTACAATTCTACAGGCTTTGAATAGATGATACCTTCTTGAAAGAGATCCTACCTGAAGCAGGATTTTTGGCAAGTTTTAAAAATGCCTTTTTAGGTAACTATTCAGAGAAAATGCTCACTAGACTTCAAACTTAGAATTGTCCCTGGGCCTGCCTATGAGAAGTAATTGTACTGTGAACCTGGGAGACTTCTCAGGTTGCCAGCTGAAGACACGAAGACACAACTTCTCAACAAGCTTCAGCCATTACACGATTTCTATCACCTTAAAAATGTGCAACAAAGGAAGGTATTAAAGTTATAATCTTTGAAGTGCAAAGCACTGGAACAAAATAATCTAGAAAATGGAAAACAACAGCTTGGTGACAAAGAGAGAATTTGGACCAAAGCATTAAATATAAGTTACACTAAGATTCTCCTTTTATCTTTCCAGGACATTGTCTGGCAATGTCACTAGATGTGTAGGGTACCAAATGGAGGTGTACAGTTAGAGGCAAAAGACACTCACTGTCTCCTCTCAGAGGGCATGATGTCAGATACTTTTAAGAAAGGCTTTTGCCTTGGAAGCAATGTCTCAATATGGATAGTTTTGCCAAGCAGATTTTCCCACAGTACACTGTAGCTGTAATTACCAGAAATGGTTTGGCTCAAATCCCTCCTGCAATTCCTTCTGTTTTCATTGTACAATTCAAGCAGATGGGGACAAGGTGTTTTAACCAGACATTTCAGATGAATTTATCATCTGCTGATGACTACCTCCCTCAGAGTCTAAGTCTATCGACTTCTGTGCTTACTCCTAAAGCCATCTTTCCCTTCTGACTGTAAAGGGCTAGGGCCTGAAGTTTTGAGTAAGTACTGTGAGGTTATTCTGTGAAAGTCCACAGAAGATATAATCTGCTTCACTTTTGTGGTTATTTGTGAACCTGGACCATGAGGGAGGTGTTCAGCTTAGGTTGACTTAAAGCATTCAGCCTTCCTTCCTGTTACATTTTTCAAAATATAGCTGGGGTTTTTTGTTTGTTTCTTTTAAATGTACTTTTGGCATTTAGATCAGATGAGGGTGGTGAGACACTGGAACAGGTGTGCCAGGTGTTCCAGGGTGCCCCATCCCTGGAAGTGTTCAAGGCCAGGTTGGATGGGGCTTTGAGCAACCTGGTCTAGTGGAAGATGTCCCTGCCCATGGCAGGGGGGTTGGAACTAGACGATCTTTAAGGTCACTTCCAACCCAAACCATTCTATGAAATATCACAAAATAATAATAGTGTCTTTTCAGACTGTTTTTATCAGTCATCCACTCTCTGGGAGCAGGGTTGGTTTTCAGTTGAAACTAAAGACATCTAGGAAAAAAATAACAAACAGCAAGAAGTTTTTACCTCCATATTCTGGCCACTTTTATAAAGCTGAGGTACAGCAATTAACACTTCAGCTGGCACATCCTTATCCAGCACACCAGTAATCAGTTGTGGAAGAGAAGAGAAGAGTAAATTAAAGAAGATGAGATACCACTGATCAACCATTGATGAGCCAGAGAACCCGCAGTAGAACTGGTACCAGAAGAGAAGGGCCACAAACATCTGAAACAGAATGAACAATGCTGTAAATATGACAACATAAGCAGGATCATCATCCCATTGTGTTCTGAAACCATTCTGATTCCAGTTCTGCAAGGCCTTGTCTATGAATGCTAAACACATGAGCAATCCTTCTAAGGATACCTAGTCTTTAACTTGCTGTTCCTGGTGCCTGGACCACTTCGCTAAGCTACAAACATTTGGCACACCTGCAAGTCTTTGTGCTGCTGGAACCTCAGATCTCAGACATCAGGGATGACTTCACACAAAATTAACTTTCAGTTCAAGTGAAACTCTGAGATGCAATTTAAATAACCGTATAAAGCTCTCCCAATCATCGTTGACCTCTAGATATATGAGTACTGACCTCATAGCACTTACATTACTGTTGTAAGAATAAGCATTTCCATAATAATATCCTCCGCTGGCTTGAGATGTTTTGGAAGGCTCAGCTGGTCTACAACAGCTAAACGCAGAGCTTTTTTCCAAGACCAGCATGAGACTAGCAAGGGAACAGAAGAAATCTAGATCCCTAGCAGGAGAGGTGGAACTGTAAGATCTAGTAAAGCCATGATAACTATTCTATCTCTGCGCTTTGAAATTCAGCAAATTAGCAGTGCTCTAGAGTCCTCAGTCTCCCTTACTCTTCAGCTGTATAAAGAAATCAGCTGCATACACAGCTGCAGTGGGATTGTTCACGTAGTTGGGTTAGAATCATCCAAAAAGGGACAAACCATGCAACTTGTTTCTTCTACAATCTCTGCAGCATGGAGAATCCAGAGCTTTTTAGGACTCGGGAGAGGTGCTGATCTCACCTGTGAGGGGGGATCTGAGGCTTAGAAAGAGATGGGTAGTTTCCTACAGAAGGAAATAAATTCCCAGGGTTGGTCCTCCTAAAACTGCTATTTTTATTATTATTTCTAAAGTGATTAACACTAAATGGAAGGCAACCAGAAAAACCTTGGTAACTGTCCCGCAAGGGTTTTCCCCATTTTAAACATGAAGAAAGGAAATTACATGACCTCTCCTTTCACTTCCTTTTCTTTTTGTATTCTGTTCTCAAAAGCTTTCAGCCTGCTGGAATATATTAACCCTTCATTTTTAGATATACAGAGGAAAATATAGATCTGTTCTATCTGTGCACCAAAATGTGGTTGAAATTTAAATGTAGGAGATGAAAAAAAGCTGTGGTCTGCTTAGTCAGTGAAAACTGCTATAAGGACAGTAAGCCTATCTTTTGAAGGGGAATTGCCATAGAATGAGAGGCAATTCCTGCTAATTTCTGTATATATAGATATATTGTACACATATGTTCAGGCAATGTTTGCATACTACGTTGAAGTGGCTTGTATATCAGCAGTAACATACCTTTCACTGTTTGTGAGCCCATACTATAAACTAACTTATTAAAAGTTAAATGATAGCGTTTTTTTAAAGATCACCTCTAGAAATGTTTCTGTAAATACATTTCATGAAAAATATCTTCCTCTGGCCAAAACAAGACTGAGTTACCACAGCTTACCTTCTTCAGTACAGTTGGCTGGGAGATGGCAATTTCATTTCAAAATTGGAATTTTGGAATTTATTTCCTTTCCACACCCAAAAAATTAAACAAAACTTCCTGAGTCTTTTCTCAAAACGGAATTGCAATAAATATGTGGATTTAGATACTTTTCTCTCACTCACTTGAAATAAACAAAATCCAGGACCAAAGAAATTTTCCTCTCTAGAGCCTTACTAAAATTAACCTGTCTTAAAGAGTTTGTCTCTGACAAAAATGGGTAGTTTGATGAAAATACAGTCAGCTGAAAATTTTCCTACCACCTCTAGTATAGGTCTCAGCAGTGCTGTCAAAGTAAGCTGTACAAATAAATGACATTTCAGTAACCAAGCTCAAATCAGATTTTTTTCCCCCAGAAATTTCATTTTGAACTAAACAAGTGTTTAGTTTAATTTCAAATACAATGTACCCTCTTGCTTCAGTGCATGACCTCCCTGAAAAAGTCAAAACAAACTGACATAAAAATTGAATTAGATTTTAAATAGAAAAGGTTTCCTTTTTGTCCCCTGGATGAGACTGTTGAATGAACGTGGCTCCCGACAGAGTTTATCAGTGAATGAAGTATATGTCAAAAAATGTCCAGTGCTGTCTTGCAGAGATAACATATAAAAGGGAAGAAGCAGTGCATGCTTGTGCAGGTAGAATTTTGTTTACATGAAATCCCTTTTCATCAAGCTCAGATATTTCCAGTCATGCTATGTTTTAGTTTCTATTTTACTTGTATTTTTATTATTTCCGCCAAGCTAAACATCTTCTTGGATAAGTCGTCTGAATTTCCAAATGGCTTTTGCAGCAATCTGGAGTTTAAACTTTGAGTTAGATAGGTTCTAGTGGAGAATGGAAAATTTCATAATATGAACAAATGGGGAAAAAAACACTTGAGGAAACAGAAAACTTGCAGAACATTTGCAGCGTAGCTATCCTGACTGTCTGCGGAGAATCACCCAAAATAGTCTCCTTGCAAAAGGATCAGGCGCTCACATCTTTCATTTTCGAATATTCTTTCCTTAAGGGCAGGCAATGTGTCAGACGTATTCATGTCTATATGCTGGATCCCCCCCCCCCAGTTTTAGAGTCAGTAGCAACAAGTATTGCTCAGAAAGCTCTCAAGGCTGCCAAAGCAGAGCCAACACAAAGAGATATTCTTCAGTTATATTCTAGCCTTGAGGCAGCAGCTTCTGAAAATGTCTTACTAAAAATGGCATGAGAGAGAATACTTGTAATCAAGGGGAGTTGTACCAAAGGAAATGGAAGATTTTAGAAGAGCTGAAAAAAAATGTAGATGTATAAACAACATCTCTGGCTGCGGATTGCTGGAACGTCTTATGTGTATTCTTTTTTAATTTTAATTTAATGTAAGATAGCTCTGCATACACTTCTTGGAAGTTCAGATTTGACAGTGTCAAGCCAAAGGGTATTCTGGAAACATACAGCACTGGGGATGGGAGTACAGACATTTTGCATCACTCAGGATCAAGCCTTAAAACTCAGACATTTGAACACCAGCACATATTTCACTGTTGTGCTTCAACAGGTGGCTCTCCACTCAGTGTAGCGTTATTTAAATCTGCTTGCTGTTTCAGACTCAGGCAGCAGTTCAGACCATCCAGGTCCCTTCTTTCTTTTGTGTCTGGAAGGCTGCTTGCATGCAGTTTCTGATCAGACCACAGAACGTATTTTAACACGCTTGTGTTAACACAAAGACACTTTATTAATTCTTTAGCTCCCTGAGGTATTCCTATGGTGTTCAAAATTCTGAGCAAGTTATGGTCTTCTCCTGATAAAATACCCACCTTCAGCTTGAGATCAGTCAGGCCAAGAGGAATTTGCATTAAAAAGTTGTCACTGATTAAAAAAATTGAGGATTAGATTAAATTTGGAAAGCAACTTTTCCAAAATTGAGAGTTACTTTTTTTCTGGTATTGAGGATAAATCCCATTCTCCCCTTCACAATTCACCCTGGAGCAAACAGAGATCTGAGAACTCTGGCTCTCTTTTTCCTGCTTCTTCATATTCCTTGCTCCCAAGATTTGTAGGTGTTGCAAGTGAGCAGATTTGTGTGCCTGCCAGTGACTCCCACACAGCTAATGGAATTCTTGGTTGTCTTGTTAGGCAGTTTTCAGTCATCTTTGCACTCCAAGATCAATGCAAAAGGCCTTTGTTAGGGCCAACGAGTCAAGCTGCTGCTGGGTCAGTGCCCAGTACCGGAATAACTCCCGTTTCATATGCTAGGGGGGAAACGCAGACCCATAGTCTGTTCTTTACCATGGTTTGCTTCCTTTCTAATGAACTCTTTTCAATAGTTGGGAGTAAGACAAATCAAGAAAAAAACCTTCCCAATCTTTGCATCTGAGACACACAGAGGACTCAAATCATCTCAGGTCACTAGGGAATATGTACAGTGATTCATAAGCAACAAGAAGATAGGGTCAGGAAGAGAAAACACACTCAATTGCTACTCTGGACCAATGCTGGATGGCTTTGGCATTAAAGACTCCTGTGTCTAGCCAGCTAAATTCTGCAAAACTGTTTTTATAAAGAAAATTCTTAAGCAGTGCTTGTTATTTCTGTTACCTAATTTGCACATTCAGCAGCACACTGTAGCTGTTATGGAGTGTGTCCTGTATTTCTGCAAATGGCAGCCAGCTGTCTTTCAACTCTGCAAATTTCTTTGCAACTTATTTATAAACCATTTGAAGGCTGACCTAATGCTCACTTAGCACAAAATAAACCCTGGAAACACGTGGTGCCATAAAGCTGCCAAGTCAAACACTTACTGCATTTTTGTAGAAGAAATACAGCACCATGTTGGCAAGTCGGGAATAACACCAGTGGCCATGAACAAGCAAGAGCTTCTCCAAATGCCGGAACCTTGGGATTGCGAAGTCGCTTGCCATCACCGCCTTTAATGAAAGAAGAGTTGGAGTCATTATTCTAAAGCATCATTTCCAATACCAACAGTGAACCTAGTCATCTTCTTAACTCATACAGTCAATGGAATGATGAAGAATTAAATCCATTACATTGCATCTGAAATGCAGCTATTGCTGCATTGATTTGGAATACCTGCGAGCAAACCTGGCGGCTTGGCAGGACATGCAAGGCGACCCGGTCCTTGCCCAAAGGAGATTACAGTCCTTGTTCCAGATGGTGACAACCAGCAGCAAAAAGTGAGAAGTGGGAGAATGGCTGGCAATTGCAGTTGCATGAGCACGAAGGCTGAGAGCCCACGTGTGAACATCTTGGTGGCTGTAACATCTTTCTCTGTAAAAACTGCAGGGTACTTACAGGGCAAAATGAATTTCCAGAGAATAAAATAAGGAAAGCAGAATTAAGTGATTGCATCGTAATTACTGGACTTTAAAAGACAAAGCAATAAGAATACTAGTTTTAATTAACATTTGCAGTCCTGGCTTATAAAGTTTACTTGGCTGTCCTGATATATCAGTAGTTTGAGGGATTTTTAAAATCGCATGTTTTCTAAAACTGTCTGTGAAAAAATATCACACGAGATGAGACTCCTCTGGGACTGTGCAGACTGCCAAATCACATTGACAAAATGAATCACCCAGTTTCTCTCTACTTATGACTAAAGTATAGGGTACTGTACATGTAGATGACACTTTCTTGTAAATGATGGTGTTATCACGGTGGTTTCATGATCTTCCATATCCCTAGGATCACATTAAGATTTCATTTAATATTATTTTACATTTAATTTTCTATTTTGGTATCACCTTTCTTCTCACAGTTCAGCAAAAACTTGAGGAAAGGTGAAAACCTCCAAAGGAGCAATGTCTTCCTCACACTCTGTAAGGTATATTTTGTCTGTATTTTTAAATGACAGACATCTTTCCTTTTAATTTTTCCTAATTCCCTTTCTTGATAAATCATTAAAAGAGCGTAGTCTTCCCTAGTAAGTGCTTGTAGAAGCTATTAAAATAAAGACGAAAACAGTATGCAAGAGAAGGTGTAACAATGCATTGCAATTTAAGCAGTAGATGTATATAAGCACTGGGACATTTTTTAATATGTTGACACATCCCAGGATTCCTCAGGTACTGAGATACACCTGTTATAACCTCCCTGCACAGAACAGTCTGATTTGTGTTGCAGACATACCGCTGTCTTGCAGTTTGAGGAGAAGAGAGCTGTGCTATGTCTGCTTCCTTGTCCTCCACCTCATCTCAGCCTATTCCAATGTTAAAACAAAACCGCTAGCTTCTTTTCATTTGTGCTTCTAACACAGTACTTCACAACACATCGCTAGAAGTGTCAGGTTTTTTTTCTTTTTTATTCCATTTTGATTACAGTGAGGAACATAGTGTTATCCAATTACATTTGCATGTTTATTTTGTCTCAAAATACCCCCTTCATTTTCATATTTTTATTTTTTCTTCCAGCTTTTTCACAGGAAAAAGTGATTCATACTCCACATGCTTCCATAGAATGTGGAAAGAAAATAAATCAGAGAGTATTGCTGGTTTAGACATCTAAATGCTCAACGCCTTCTGAGTACCTGCATGTGTAAGATTCTGACAGTTGTTTATAGTAAAGAGGCCTGCATAGTTCCTTCGGACCTTGCAGTAAAGGAAGGGATTTATAAACATTTTCCACTCCGTTGAGCTTTCATTTAGAAAAAAACAGGTAGTTTAATGGTTAATGAGCAAATAGCTTTCAGATTTGAATATACTGCAAAAGCCAGGGGCATCTGAGGACTGGTTATTGTAACTGTATGAGCTCAACTGAAAGTGGCATAATGGGGAGAGGAGTAAAAATAAATGCTATGAGCACTGTATGTCTGCATTAGGAAAAAAGTGATTTGAATAAATACATAGATGATAGGAGCCGATAAGTTCATAAGAGATTATAAGACACAAGGAGTTTGGGGCAGACTTATTTGAATTGATAAGCTTGGAGGGGACCCCACAAAAAGAGTCTCCTCTGGGCTCTCTGGAGCCTGGACTGCCTGCAGTGACACTGCAGAAGTTATGCAAATCTCTCAGAGCCTGGTGAAGCCTGTGGAGTAACAAATACACTTGGTATCAGCTTAAGCCAAGACTTCCTTTTTTCCTGCCCTCTCTGGCCATGAAAGTCAGACTTGCAGGGTCTATGGCTGGGGTGCCATATGCACAGTGAATGTCTGAATATTTTTGTGGTAGCTTCTTTCCAGTCTAATTTACTGCTGCTAACATGTTTGGAGAAGCATTTTTAATGGATTGCAGGCCTGAAATCTGTTTGAAGAGCACTGACGGACATTTATTTGCCCTGGAGATTACTTTGACTGAACCCACTGAATGATTACAAGAAGGAGAACAAGTGTAATAGCTCTGCTGGGTCAGGCTGAAGCCCATCTTCCCTAGTATCCATCCTCCAACAATGGGCAACAGAGGATTCCTTCAGAAGAGTGTATGAATAAATAAGAAAAACATCTACTGATTTTTCTCCAGAGTACTGTCCTAGCTTCTGGATGAAGAAAGCTGACATCCAAGTTCATAGCTCAGTTAAATTTTTGTTTCATAAATTTGTGTGTTGACCCAATTAAGTTACAGAAATCCCATGGAATAAAGTTCTATAGCCAACTTGCACACTGTATGAAGGAGGCCTTTCTTCCCTTTCAAGCACAACATCCAGCCAGTGTTGCAAAAAATGAAATGTGGGTCAGAGAAACACCCACTGGTAACTAAGTTAAGGAGCATGCTCATCTGCTCAGGTCCTCAGGATGGAAACACTTCCCATCTTCTCTGAACAGCTCTTTGTGATACACTCAGCTACTTTATTTTCTCATGCAATCAGTCTGCACCCGGCCCAAATACAAAGTCGGTTGTGGAAATGAGGTATTTTCCTCATTCTCTGTGTCATACTGCCACATCTGGTGCTAACTAGGCAACTGAACACCACTAGCAGTAGAGGAGGCAGAGGTAAGAGGTAAAACAGTAGGTAAGACATCCTATACATACACATCCTCTCTTCTCGGGATGGGAGAAATGCCTCTTATACAGTGGCAAATACAGTGATCACAGGCTGAACACATCCAAAAAACTACAGGGCAAGTCCCCTTACCTTGCTGCTCCCTGTGGCAGGAAATGTGGAGAAAACCAAGACTGGGAATAGCGCGTAGGGAGCAGTGGTTCTGCAAAGGGCTGCTATTTTCTCTTTCTTCACTGTTCTGCTGTCTGAATAGGCTGAGTGAAATGTGTGGGTGGTTGGGCTAAGGGTCACCCCCACACTGTGCAAATAAGCTGCACAGCTGGATAGGCTTGCACAGCCACTCTACAGGAGAAGTATACCCAACCATACAGGAGAGAGCAGAGTAGAAGCCAGAATAAGGTGTTCCTGTATTTCCTAAATAATGCATAGCTGAGCTTTTTTCCTCCTTTAAACCAGTATTTAAAAAATTATTTCTTTAAACATATTGCTTAGAGGGATCTGATAAGTTGAATTTTCTGAGAAGGTAGCATGTTCAAACTCAGCACAGATCTGAGAACAAACACAAGCTCAAACTGAAGCTGAAATCATCCTTATGACATGCAACTGGCACTCCCGAGCACAACTTGCCTCTTCTCCTTTATTTGTGCTGGCTATCCAAAGGCAGCTTGGTCAAGCTGACATATGGGAAGTGCCTATTTCACCCTTTCATGGGAGTGCTTTTCAGTGAACAAGCAATATTACCTGCATGCCTTCTTGACCAGAGATCCCCACGCCAACATCTGCTACTTGGATCATGCTGACATCATTAGCACCATCACCTAAAGATGACAAGAAACAGTTTTGTTGTCACTAGTAGACCAGCAACAGTTAGCAGAGCAGCAAAGCAAAGGAAAACCAGCTGTTACTGAGTGTTGGATAAGTATGGTAAGAGAGATGTGGGGTAGGAAAGGATACATCTTTGGAATATAAGGTTCAAAGCTTGGCAAAGCTGCCAAGACATTCTGATCTTTGTTGACTTTTTTTATCACGGAAAAGTAAAAACAAAACAAATCCCTCTCTTATTATTAAGACCTAAAATACAAGTATCTGGCCTGGACTGTACAAATACTACAACACGGGAAGGCTGAGAATGAGCTTCTCAATACTTCTGCTTCCTGATAACTGTCTGCCTGAAATCAGGTATGACTAAGAATGAAATGTGCAAGAAGGCCTAATGCCAGTGAGAATGTCTACACAGTAAAAAATACAATAAAGTTAAAAAGTACATGAATTCTTGACTTGGGTTGACCGGTCTCAGATCTTTAATATGCCCATCACAGGTAGGTTTAACTGCAATGGTTGCACAGTCTTGCTCTGCTTCCAATCATGATGCCACAAGTGCTAGGTGCCATAGAAAGGATGCCAGAGTATCCTCACCAAGAGTGCTGACCTGACAAAGCTGATGTCTTTGTGACTGTGCAACACAACCCCAACTTAGCTCGTGTTGGTTAAAAGGGAGGATGTGCACAGCTAGGCTAGGAGCAGAGCTAGCCAGAGCAGGAGCTTGAGTTCAAATCACAGGCTCAAGATGCTCAGAAACAATGAAAACGTAAGCTGTGCAGTCTCCACCAGTATTTTTAAGCATTCTGGATAATCCAAGTTAACCAGCCAAACATTTTTGACAACATATACAAATGATTATGTCCATAGCCAGTCAGCCAAAGATCTAAATTCAGTACGAGGGAGGCATATTTGAGCTAGATATAGTGAGCATGATGATTGTTACAATTAGCACGCATTTGGTGATGTGGATGTCACAGGAGTCTGGCAATTATATATGTACTTGGGGTTTCTCATGGGTAGGTGTAACCCACATGTGTTCCTGCTGTGAATAAATAAGACAGGCAGATGAAAGCTAATGTGTTTGTGACGATATATGCTGCAATCGTATCTTCTAATGCAATACGAGCCTAAACTTGCCATGGGGAAAGAAGAGCTCGTTGACTTTTCTTATGCAAAAATCATGGAAACATTTAAGACACTGCCAGATTTAAGACAGGGTGATTGACAAAATCTCCTCTTTGCCAACTGAGCAATTAGCTGGGAAGGAGTGTAAGTGCTGGCCCAATGCCAGTTATAAATCCATTCTCTATACTGACAAGGCAAAGTCATATCCTATGCTGTATGTCTGACTTGTGATGAAAAACGCAGATCCTTGAGTTTAAACACGATTGGATGAAACAACACGGAGTGCAATTTTGTCCTGTGTGACATGGTGATTGCAAAATGGCGTTCTGCACAGCATCAGCTAACCCAATTCTTCACAGCTGTGTTTGGACATGCCAAAACCTCATAGCATATCTGGGTCCCAATTACCTAACTTCTGTAGGAAAAAATCCCAAATACTACTCTAGAGTTCTATCTTGGTGTTGAATACATATGTTAGAGTTGTCCAAACCATTTTCAGACAAAACTGGAAAGCTATTTGAGTCGTGAGGCAGCTGGAAGGGTCCTATTGCAAGGAATCAAAATACCAAAATTCTCAAGGCACAATATACATCAAGGCAGGCTAGTTTAAACTGAGATATTTACCTATTGCCAAGGTCATTGCTTTGAGTTTGTCTCTGACTAGTTTCACTACCATGCTCTTTTGGAGTGGGGTAGAGCGACAACACAGTACTGAACGGCATCGCTTGGCTAGTGCAAGAAATTTATCTTCTAGTGTAGGTTCCAGGGCATAAGCTAGAGTCCTTCCGTCAATCACTAGGCCCAAGCTGGAAAGCACAGAGGAAGAGGGTGGATAGAAAGGGGTGAACCCAACAGTCATGTTTCCAGTAGCTTCGTCTATTGTGTTGTTTGAAAATTTAGACTCTACGCATTGCAGACACTGTTCCAGCAAGACAGCACATGTCTCCTGAAAAAAAATTCAAAATAAATATGCTTGAGAGAAAAGAACATGTATTCAAACATTTCTGTTTGCTAGTATATTTAGGCATAAGGAATATGGGGAATGTGCTATATTTGCTGCACTATTAAAGTTTTAATTTCTAATAATCTTCTTTTCTATTCACTCTAAACACACTTAATTCTTGCAGAAGCCATGACAGCAATGAGGACTCAAAAGGCTTAAAATCTCACTCCTCTTTAACATGCAGTATTGTATGCTAAACGAATTTCTTTTAGCTCCTTCTCAGAATAACAGTGCTGGGAAATGATATAATCAGCATCAGTACCAAGTTAAGTATGGTGATGAACACCATATATACGCCTACAACTCAGATCAAATAGTTATGCATTGTTAAAGACCAGTTAGAGGTTGTTTAAGCTGAATTCTCTCTCCTAGCCATACTCAACTAAAAGATGTTATTCACAATACATAAACATTTAAAATGAAATGCTATTGGTCTTATAGCAAAGTACAACAAAATAGAAAGATCATGGAAAATCAATTTACCAGTTCAGTTGATACACTCAAGAACGGAAAATGCTGTTATCTTTTCTTCCTTTTGAAAAGAAATTGGAGCTGGATACTGCTGGCCTACCTCTCCTCTGCTGATCTGAAGTCCAATTTTATCAACCCATTAAAGGACTATAGCACTATCAGTCTGGTTCCTTGTATGTTAAGACCATATCAGTAAACTCTTTGTGACTGTCTGCTTGCAACAAGTTGAGCACAGGAAAGATCAGTAATTCAGAAGAATTAGAAAAGGTCTGTTAGGAAGCAAGGCATTACTGTAGATGTGGTTTTCTGACTCTCAGTGTTAGCATCGAAATTTAAGTATTGCTTCTATCTCCAGAGAAAAAGCCACCTGAGAAAACATGAATGACTGAGTTATCTAAATACTACATTTCAGTGGTGTAAAATAAAGCACAAATTCTCAATAGGTAATTGTTTTCTTCCTCATAGAATCATAGAATCTTTGGGTTGGAAGGGTTGCTTTTGGAGACTCATTAATGCCAATAAGCAAAACTAGGGGTGTTTTGAGAATGCATACCAAAGGAAGGCATTTATGCTGCTATGACATATTTTCATTCACGGTGGAGCCCACTAGACACAGTTACATATCTTCAGTAAGTTTACGATACATGACAGTATGACTTAGAAGCATGAAACAAAATACATTCACTGAAAAGTATTCAAAGAAGACATGTCCTACCTGAAAATTACAGATGAAGCAGGAAAAGAAGAAAAAAAAAGAGGGAAAGGAAAAAAAAGCCATCAAACTTTTAATTGTACAAGTTGAAAATAAAGCAAAGCTAGTTCACAAGTCAACTTGTGTATTGAATCTGCTTACTGGTGATTCAGCATTCAAAGTGATGATTTCTTCATCGTGATCTAGTAGCTTGCAGGCATATGCAATATTAACAGCTGTTTCTTGCTTGTCTCCAGTAAGAACCCAAATCTGCAACCCAGCTTTGCGCAAGTTTGCGATCGTTTCAGGAACACCATCCTGTAAACGGTCTTCAATGCCAGTTGCACCTAAGCACATAGAAAAAGCAAAATATTCTACATCAAATGAACAATTTGGGTTCACCAGAAATTGTAAGCTTGGATTTTTCAAAAAAAACCCAGCAGTGACTTCTATTGGGAAATAACTAAGCTACCAATGGTTGCAAGATTTGGGCAGCTTTTTTGGGGTATCAAGAAAGAGGAGCAGAAAGTAGCTGGGGTAAACATCTGCATCAAGAGTCAACAACAAATCCAGAATTTAAAACTTCAAAAGAAATCTGATGCCACTTCTAGTCTCACGGGTTCACAAGGCTGGTTCACCTTTGCTTATTGTCCCTCTGCTCTGTATCTTCACCGTTTCTTCTGAATGTTGCTAGAGAAGCTATTGTTCCTTCTAGATCTTTTCAGTTCTTAAGGATCTTAACTGCCTTTCCTCAACTAGAAGGGGCTGGGTGACTAGAGATTTCTCCATTTTGAAAGGGAATGACAGCAGGACTGCAGCTTGGCAACAGCACATTAGGCTGCAGACATAAACCTTTTCCTGCCTTGTTGCTGCTCTTTGCTCTTGCAGAAAGACACTGGCTACCAAATGAGATATAGCAGAGAATAAATCATAAATGTTGGCCATGATGTGAAAGTAAAATGTGGCTTTTTCACGCTTTCAATGCATCTTTCTACTTGTTTATAAAAGACTGAGTATCTTTCCTATGCTTTCATAAATCAATTGACAGAGACAAGATTTTTAACTACTGTAGCAAAAGCTGCTCAGGACCAAGCTCAGTGTCACCACTGATACATCAGTGCTCCACTGAGTTTCAGAAAGGCTTCAATGTGAGGAAATGTAAGCCCTCACTACTGGAGAATGGGGAGGTGACAGACATGCAAGTTACCTGGAAAAACAGAAAAGCAAAGTAAACTTTTCTCAGCTATTTATTATTCCTATGGTTGTTCCTTGGAAAAAAAAAAATAGCAAGAGAAGTCCACCTGAAGTCTGAGCACCAGTCATGTAGGTGGAAACACATTCTTAGGGCAATGTCAGGAAAGCTATTATTATCCAAACAGTGTTCAAAGGAAAAGAGATTCCTTTTCCAGACTCACTTTTTTATTCCCACAGCCTAATCATGACTGATCGCTGCAAGATACAATCCACAGTATGAGGTTCTTGGGGAATGACTGAATGGGTAGTTTACCTCTGGCTAGAGCTCAATTATTTGTATGGCAGTTCAATTGCACTTTTTTTTTCCCCTTCCCAGAGTGCAGGCAGAGCCAACAGGCACAACCATGGTGGGATCCTCCTGATTAATGTAGTCTGAATTAGTCACCTCATGTTCCCCTTTAAGTCAGAGGAGAGAAACAGACACTTCAAGGGTGTGATTCATCTAACCCTAAAGTGGGTATCCAAGACAGACCAAATGAACTGCACTTTCTTTTTTTGTCTCCATTGGTTATATGGGGAGCTTTAGAGATCTGTAGTAGATACATCAGAAGCTGGATGAGGGGATCTCATCTCCCAGAGACAGACATGTTGGCAATTAATAAAGGTTGTTATTGCCAACAGTGTTATGGCTGTCCCAGTTTCTTTGCCAGAGAAAGCAATTGGATACGTGGAGTAGTAGTGAATATATATCCATTTTAGAACCTCAGTACTTTCAACATCTCAACTCATCAGATGAAAAGTATGACTTAGTGCTTGGATTACATTTTACATACACTGATTTTAACTGCATCATTACGAAGTACTGCAATCCCCTGCCACAGAATACACAGGCCCCGAGTGCATCTGCTATGCCTCTCACAAATGCAGTTTATGAGCTTTGCTTGATGAGTGTCTCTGGAGTCATGGAAGTCTCTGACATGTTGAAGTGGCACTACGCTAATGAAATTCTGTAGACAGTTTGGGCCAAGTCCTTCTCCTGTTTAGAGCAGCAGTTCCCATTTATGATATTGTGTCAAATTCATCTCTGGTATTACTCCACTCATTTTACTAGTGATAAAATGATGGCAGAAGCAAGGAAAACAGGGCATGTCTGTTATGTTAATTATAGCCCATTCCTTTGTGGTGCTGCCCATGACAAAGTCCAAAAGAAGCCAATTTTGGTACTGTCAGAAACCATTTAAGGGAAATAACGAATTTCATAGCCAAGCTTTCAGAATTTTTAACACGTTTTAATTTCACGTCCAGCTCTCCTTTCATTACCTAGCAGATGCAGATTTTTCTCTATCCGCAGTGCTGACTGAAACAGAAGTTCTTCACGATTTTCAATAGAGGATTCTGCTTCTAAATGACTTTTTAACCAACAGGCATACTCTTCCTTGCTGAGAACCTATTAAAAAGAGTATGTGAGGGCACAGTCAGTGTGATGCAGAGGCATTCATACTTTACTGAATAAAATGAAAAAGAAGTTATGAATCAAGAACAATAAATTAATAAACGCCTGCAGAAATCTTTGTCAAGACTCTCCTTAAAAGCAAGGCAAGATTCTTAATTTACTTACTCTTTTTGCAATACAGAGGGTCCGCAGCCCATCTACAGCATACAGATTAAGGTAATTCTGGGTTTTGCTTTGGATTTTTTTTTGATGTTTGCCCCGAGGGTCATCTAGACAAGAATAAAAAAAGAAATTAGTGATTGAAAAATAACAGCAGCTGAATGGCCTCAGAGAATAAAAACTAGACTATAGTACTCACTGTACCGACACTTTATAACTGATACTTTAAGGAGCTGTTGATGTCCCTGGGAAACTCAAGTAAAACATTCCATTTAGAAAAAAAAAACCCTCTTGTCTTTTTGTTCTCTCTTCTGTCTTCTCTCTTCAAAAGTCATTGTGAATGTATGTTAGAAAGACCTTGTTTTTCTTACTCCTTAATTATTTGCTTGGCCTGAATACTTTAAGAAATCATGATAATCTTCACAGAAAACAATAATGTCAGAAAGAGAAGTATGATTTCAAATACACACTAGCAAATGCTTTTCTACATCTCATCATGTGCGGAAAAATGACACTTACTTAAAAAGAGCACTTAGTTTTCCACCAAGGTTAATATGTCAAAAGAACCAGAAACAGTGTTCTGTTTTGTACATCTAAGTGTATGAAGGTACTTCTGTTACTGCCTTACTGATACTACCTATCAGCCTGAGTTAATGCAAGAAGTTCTGGCCATGACTGTGATTTCCTTTAGAAGAGAATTTACACTTGTGCAGATCTCACAGCTAGCTTCTACCTTGAATGCAGCAGCACAACTTCCACTTAGCTCAACTCTTCACTTAAAGCCATGTGTAAGAACTCAAAATCTGGACTGAGCATCTGTTTCTTTTCTCTCTTTAGCTGGGATTGTTTCAATGTGCTCACATTGTGATCAAAAAGAGTAATGAATATGATGGTAACACATTTTGTTCCATCTCATTACCTGAAATGATGTCTTCAAAAGTTAAAAGCAAGTGATATGCATCTTTTTTATCATCTAGGATCAAGACAGATTCATGTACAATGTACTGTAGTAGCAATCTTAAATAACATGAATTGCAGGGTTAGTACTAAAGTAAATGTACAAGCTGGTAAGTTTTTGGATTGAAACCATTGAGTGAGAATGACCAGTACCTTATGGCAGTTTTTCCTATTCCCTGATGTCATATAATTTTTTTTTCTAAAGTCTGCATGTCTTTTGGGGGTGTAGAATCATTTCAGGATTATAATTTTGTCATTGGAGCTGTTCCGTAATGCAATATTTGTGTTACTGGTGCTTGCACAGTGACCAGTCACAGAGTCGGGTAAATGCCACTCATCACCAGAAGTCCGAGCACCTGAAGTGACCTACTACATATGATCTCAGTTCATAATTGGATGTGCTCATCTCTCTCAACTGACCATACTGAGAACCTATGGGCACTATACCCTTGTATTAAGCACTTAATACAGATATCTAAATTAGATGACACATCTTACTGTTTATACTTTTCGATGCGCACTTCCCCAGTGTGCCTACATACCCAATTTGAACTTGCTTTGTGTGACCATGTATATACACACACCTATCTGTCTGTCCATAAACTTACACAGCATTCAGCACCTTCATATTTATATAGCAGCACGGTGTCTAACCAGGCTTTCAGAGGCTCCAGCACAAACATGTACAAGTATTGATATTGCAGGAAGGAGCTGGGAGCTTGGAATCCCATTCTGGGTTTTGTTCCTGTTATCTCAATCACTTATCAGCACATTTTACTCACATTATAGCTATTTTCTCACCTTTAAAGACTGTCCTATCCTCTCTAGGTGGGAAGAAAAAAGCTGGGAGTGTACAGCTGCTCCTAAGGGACTCAATAAAGACCGTGGTATTTCAAGCATTCCTTCATTTTAGTTCTATCATCTCTGATTAAGGTCATGAATATTGGTAGGGATATTCTGGTGGGCCTGTCCATCTGCCTACTAATGCTACCTATGCTACCACTATAGATTTTCTCAAAGTGTCAGTACAGATGTATTATTCCAGAAGAACATCCCTACAAATATTATTTGCAACTGGAAAGCCCCTTCTTACACTATAGCTTGTGGCTCTGACACACATGCCACGAGGTTCCTTCAGAAGCTGTTAAATCAGCTCATAACTAGATTCAGCTGCAACATGAACTGCAAATGTGCATATGCTAAACTGGCAATCTAACACAGCTTCTTTTAGCTTATTTCCTATTTGTGCATGATAATCTTTTTGACATATGTGACTTGGCTATGTAATATAAGACATTTTTTTCCAGGAGAAGTACTGCAGCAAACCTTCTTGTAAGGCTTCTTGTACTAGTGAGTCAGCTTTTTTAACTTTAGAAGAATAAAGTAGGCAAGCACTCTTCCTAATTTATTGTGATACATTACTATTCTAGAGATAAATGCCATATTTCTTGCATGTCCCACACAAAACTGTCTTATGGGAGTGGCTATTTCAGTCACTCACTGATTTCAAAAGGTGCAAAATTGAATAACACCAAAAGTTGTTCCTGTAACTTTAAGTGTTGTTAACTCTTTCAGGTCTGTCTGAGTACCATGGGCACTAATGCTGTGATCACAATGTCAAATGCTTATAATAACTTCAGTGTAATCCTCTACAAGTAGAGATGTGCCCATTAGTTTCCATGCAAATTCGCAATTCCAGCGTGGAATACTGCATCTCCCTCCTCCACCAGCATATCAGTGAGAGCTAAATCCCTTCTAACCTCTGCACGTGCCTCATCAGTCTTGCCTTGAGATTCATCTTGTGCTCAGAAGTTAAAAGGGGGGAAGGAATCTCTTGCAGACAAAAATCTCTTGGAGTTGTGGAGATTCTTTTTAGCTGGGATGCAGTGTCTGTACTTAGCAGTGTGACCACATGCACTATGGAAGTGAAAACCAGCAAGTAAGTCTTCTCCAGAAGAATGAGAGAGCGCTAGTGGCATTCTGCTTGCTTCATTTCCTTCCATAATCGCAAGCTGCAGAAAGCCAGCCCAGTCTTTGTTTCCTCAATGACTTATGTTCACAGTTCCTGTGCGAGTTGGCTATTGACTCAAACACTAACCTTCTTATTTATGAACATGGTGACTCTTGTGATAAAGTAAAAACAATACACTCTTGGGAATCATTTCAAGGCTTTTGGAAATATCTGTATGCTATCAGAAAATGTCACGTTTCACAGTCTCAACTAGATATACAGGCAGAACAAATGGAGTCAATTTAAAAACTTTTTAAGTTTTGAAGCTTATGGTGATTTCTGATTTGCTGTAAGAAACAACTGAAGCTACAACATAATACATTTGCTTCTAGCTGTTCCTCATGTCGTATTTTAAAATGCTCTTCCTCCCAAACAAACAGGACCTTTGTGTTTGACAGGATCCAGTCATGCAACGTGATGTTAGAGCTGGGAGATTAGGGACACAGTGTTGCTTTGGTCTTTCAGTCTAAGAGCACAAGTACCACAAAGTCTCAAGATGCACGCCTGACTGGTGTACAATTTTCACGTCCCTGAGGCACTAAAATAGCAAAGAGTGAGCACTGGGATTAGCTGTCATGTTGATTCACTTATTGGTCAATTCGTTGAAATGATAAATGCTTGAATTCTTGTAGCATTACATCTCCTCTCACACGTTCCACCATTACCAGAAAACAGGATGAAATCATCAACTTATCCTGCAATATAGGTAATACCCACAGCATAAATCGTCTGAGGCTCCCTCTACGTGGAGAACACCTCCCTGTGACAGGAACAAGATGGCGTTCTCTCAGGAATTGACCACATATCCACTGACATTAGGATACTGCAGGCAGAGACTGCGAATTCAGTTCCAGGAGTGAAGCTGCTCAAGAGAAGTGTCAAACATTTTTCAGACAGATCCGCTGAAATGTACAGAATTACTGAAGCCAGCAGTGTCTTAGAGGGCTAGAGAACAAGGGAAACTGCTTATGAGGTTCTAGTGGCTGCACTTTATATTGCTTGCAAAAGCAAAATATACTAAAGCTCACAGTTCAATTTGGGGTAAAAAAATTAAGAAAAAAAAAGGCACAATTCTAAAGCCACATTCTATTTGCTTGCCTGTAAGGATGGTAGAATGGCTATATTTGCCCAGCTACAGAATCTGCTCACTGCCAGTGCTGATCTTCAGGAATTTCACTCCCCCTTCTCTGATACACACCACCTTTGGTAATGTTGTTATTTGTTTTCTAACTGGCGTTGTTGATTTTACCCAGGTGGGTCCTAGGTCTGCCTGAAATTTGCCTGAAAATTCCTGGATCCATTGAGTCTACTGTGAACAGACACAGCAATTGCAAACACGGTCTGTTATATGGTGACAAAATATTTGAGACTTGGCATAAAATAATCTTTTATTTTCTTTTTAATGCTCAGTTCCCATTCTGAGAACTCATTTCCAAACATTATTTTCTAGGTATGTTATTAGAAATTCTCAGCACTACAAATTCTCTGTTAGTACTCTGGAGGGAAACAAGTTTCCACAGATGCTCTATGTACCTTCTGTGATATCAGATCTTTACTAGAAAATTATTCATGAATACTTTGTTGTTAGTTAAAGACAAGTTGTTCTTAATTTTTTTGGCTCAGCTTTGATTTATATGGCTGTAAACAGAAAACTAATGCCAACATTTTTCTGTATTTCATTAAACTAAAATTACACAGTATAAGCCTTTCACAATTGTTTACTCCAACTAATGTCAAAGTAACCACAAAGTCAATGCATTAGTGAAACATGGGAAGTACCTCTAGCACTTTCAGGCTCTGTCCATTCATACTGGGGTAACCTTTAAACACTGGATTAAATTCAGTGTTGAAAATACAGTAAATTAGATGCAAACTGATTCACACAGACTGAAACTCATGTGTCTCCTCTAACTTCTGAAAGCTTATAGGGTTCTTCTTGAATCCAACTGATTACAATTAGCAGCTATTTAAAGTTGTCCCTGTTTCATGTGACATCTGGGTGCTAGAGAAGTTCTCTATGCTTTAGGGAAGTACTCCATGTTCACAGCTACATGCCTATTCCCTGCTAGTCAACTACATATTTGAAGCCAAGATTTCTCATCTGAACAGCGTCTCTCCTTTTGCCACAACCTTTCTGTTTTGATGGCTGATTGATTCACAGCACCCTTTAGCATCAAACCAGCATAAATGTGTTGATTTATGCAAACACATTGCAGCAAAAGGACATAAAGATTCACAAATGAAACAGAGAGGAGAGCTGCAACAGGAAGTGCTTGGGTTTCATATAAAATACTCAAATAGCCAAGCACTGCCAGACAGGTTTTCCTGAAAAAATGTGAATTGCTTTGGCAGAGTTTCAAGTAATTCCTTCAAAATAAAGTTTGCTAGTAGATCTTGTACAGAAATTAATTTAACTCATACTTGTAAGGTAAGGAACCAGTAATTTGTTACAGAAAATTTGCTATAACAACAAAGTATTATACAGGAAGAGAGATGGCTCCCCTTCTACAATTCCCTATATTAATGACAAAAGCAGGCAGGTCTGCTTGCTAGAGAAGGCAATAAGGTACAATGAGTTCTTCAGCAGTTAAGCAGAACTGCCTCCCTCCCACCCCTACTCCCACAAAGGTAAGTAAGAGGTGTACCTGAAGAGCAGGGTAGAAGAAGATCCATAATAACTGAATCTGCTCCTTTAGTGTAAACATATATTTCATCTGTGAGAGGATGTCTGACCACTACTGACATCCTCTTCCTGACGGAATCAAAGCCCAATGTATGTAATACTTCGAAGCTTAATGTTCCCAGGTGAGGTAGCTCCACTGATACCTGGTCAGACAGCCTTCCAACCAGAGAACAGTTATATGCCCTTGCTGCATAGACGAGAGCAGCTTCATCTGGACTCTCTGCTTCGTAACGGAGTTCCCCTTCCTCAGGTCCACTCCCCACAGCTGTCCGGCCTTGCTGGGAGCTGTAGCCATTGTTATTCATCTGCGCAGAGTATGCCAGCTTCTCTTCCAGTTTTAATAAAGTGCTATCCGTAGATGTAGATGAAAGCACACTTAAACCAAATCTGTGCATTGATTTGCTTGTAGCTAGACTAGATGAACTGCTGCTGTTAGATCCAGAGGTCAAGCGACTTGGAGTGAACCTTCGTATGAAGTCTTCTATGGTTTTTACTGGAGATTTTAGTTCAAATCGATCTCTAACCTTGAGAAGTAAAAAACAAACCAATGAACAAAAAACAAAGCAAAGCTGTACAAGAATTCCTACATTGGTATTCAGTCTAAGCAGCTCCAACTAAAGAGGAGAATAACTCTGAGAACAAAAAGTAATAACATTTGTATTTTGAGAAAGGAAAGTAAATGGACAAAACTGACTTAACAGCAAAAGTCTTACCAGAATTTCAGAATTGTGCCTCTGTGTAAAAGCACGTATGTTTGTATTAAAAACATTTTTAGTTCTTTCACCTCCTCAGATATGGCTAATAGATAGACTATCAATGTTGCACCACCACCAGCATTGCATACTAAAACATATTGTTGGTAGGAAACACTGGCATTCTTTGTGCATATTCAGTGAAAGTAGTAAAAAAAAAGTTATTGAAAGAGTTTTCTATTAAGAAGCATGGTATCAGAAAAGTTTTATTAGAATATACTCATGTTGACAACGTTCTCAATAGGAACATGTTGAAAAAAAACAATTTCTGCTGTCTTCTCTTTCCGCACCAAAGCATTTAACTTCAGTGTTACCACTCATCTCTGTTTACTTAAATCTTTTTTACAGATACAATGTTATTAATAGTAATAGCATATTGATAGTAATATACATTAAATTATTGTGTAACAGTGTAGCATTCCTGAAACAGCAGAATTAAGCCTTCTCCCAATGTTTCCCTGGCACAAAAACATGTCATTTTGCAGACTAGTTCAGTTTTTATTCCAATCTGGAACAGAAACAGCTCTCAACATTTTCTCCAGAGTGGAAATTCCAGTTGCTGGCTAGCTTTAATACTACATTCCATTATATTTTTGTCTTATAGATCATCTTGGGAGTGCAATTTTGAAATTCTCATTCATCAATGGAACTGGCTTAAGCCAATTTAAGCAGTAATGATCATTATTTCTCACAATGACCTTAAGATGCATCTTTTGCACAATTTGAAAGTTTTTAGTGATTTTTTCAAGTATATTCTCTTTTTAAACTTTTAAAAAATGTCTCAGCCTTTTCTTAATTTGATCCATATGTACAAAATATTCACAGACAGCTTATATTCTCTTCTGGGAAGTCTTGCACATTTACAAATGGGTTTCCACACATACTTACACACATACTTACATTTATTAAGTGAATAAGTTACAGTACAAGAAAATGGATAAGTTTCAGTAGTATCTTGAAATTGTACATGAAAGTATATCTTACCTTGAAGGTAAGCTGACATACTCCATTTAACTAATGCTTAACTAAACCTGCCCGTTCACATAGAGGTTCTAAGAGTTGTCTCAGAACTAGTTCTAGTTGTTTCTCGCTAGAACAGGAGGTTTTAATTTCCTCAATTTACAAGATAAATTAGCATCAATGCAAAAGAAGCTTAAACTCTTTTTCGCTGCTGCTTTAACCCACCTTCTGTCGGGGCTGATTTGGTGCAGTAACCACAACTGTATTACATATAGTCAAAGCAATGAAGAAGTCAAAAATGTCACATAGTTCTGGACTCAGATGGGATAATGGTTGTTCATGGCTCCTCATGACCTCCAGATGCTTTGCACATTCATTCACCTTTTCTAACAAGCTCGGGTCAGGTGTGATGTCCTTCTCCTAGCAATAAACAGCAGTGATGAATAGCTGTGATTCTACAAATTTCCAAAGCAGCAACAAACAATCAAAGAATCGAAAGAGTGAGGCATTACACCACAGAGTGGAGGTGGACTGTAAGACGCCCTGTCTAGACAATAAACAGTTAACAATGAGCCTTCCAATAGAAATGGAAATGTCAGCAACTGTGTTGTCAACTTTTTCACTACAGATAATATAGCGGCAATATTAATCTACTTTGGGGGTAGTAGATAGGAGAAGAGCTACATACTAATATTCCTCCCTCCTGTCTAATTCAATACATTTATTATGTATTACTAAAGGGTGGTATACTACACAGACCAAAAGAGTGGAAAAATTAGACAGTAATGACATTCAAAGCTCTGTCTTACATCAGCACAATAAAATGAAACCATCTTGGATTGTTTGTTAGAGAACAACAACCATCCACACATTTGAGAGCAATTCATGTGGTTTTTTTACACTGAAACACAGAGCATTTTCCACTCTATTTCACCGGCACTTTCCACTTATTTCATCTATTTCTTAATAGAGCAAACCTTGGTATTTCTTAAGATAGCAGAACACAGTGATATGCAAGATTAAAAGATAAACCAACCTAAGGCTTGCACTTCAGTAGAATTTTATCTGCTGATACTCAGCAGCTGATGAATCTGAACCCCGTGTGTAAAAAGTGCAACTTTGAATTGTGCCAAAAAAGCTTAGTCTTGACTGAAATCAAGAAGTTCCACCAGTGCAAACAGCATCTTTCTGTGTCAATATTTTTAATCGGTTTTGAGGGTGAATTTTTGTCCACAGTGCAACAATGCAAAATCCCTAGAGAGACAAGACTTGGCTTCTCTGCTGTCTTACTACCATTCATCTCATGTAAAATTTCCATGAAGTTACAACAGCATAAAATAAATTAACCAAAGTTGTAAGAACATAAATTCATCAACATCTTGAAATGTAAAGGTTTTTCTTTCTTTAGAAAAACAGCACATGCAATCCACTGATAATCTTGAATCGCACTAAAAATTATGCTATAGTGTATGTCATCAGTGTCCAAGTATTGGAATACAGTGTCCAGCCCAGCACTTGTTAGTTTTAAAATCCTCTGACAAAAGAGAAAAGAAGAGGCTTTCAGAGAGCAATTAGAATCCTTGACCTCAAACCTTATGCTACTCTCAGCTTCTGTAGATAAAAGGAAGGCATACATTTCCTTTTCAAAATCAAGGTTGTCTTTACCTTTAGCTTGTTCCCACAGAGAAGATACTTAGATAAGATCTATGCCAACACTTGATTGATTTTGTACAAACAACTGTGACTACAGGAGAAAAAAATGCCAAGATGAAGTCTGTAAGAGGTACACAACGTGCTACAGAGTTCTTTACCTTTCCCTTTTCAGGGCATTGCTCTACTAAAAGATACAGGACACTGTGCATTTAGTTCTCATGACTTACCATTGGGCTACTGAATGCGGTGTGCTTCGAGAGTATGCTTGCTCTTTTTGCTTCAGCTCTGCTACCTGTGCGCCGGTGGGTTTTGGTGCTCTGGCTTCTGTGGATTACTTTGATGCTCTGATGGCTGCAGATACTGTCACGCTGGGATAGATTTCCTCCTTTTGGGGCTGCCTCGTCTTCCTCAGACTCAGGTTCTTGGTACATCGCTAAGCGTTTGGCTATCAGCAGAAATACAGAGGGTGAAATGTTGCATATGTTAAATGTGGCTGAGAAAGAGGGAGTTGGACACAGTGACTTTGTTCAAGTGATCCGGTTTTAATATTATATTGTGCTTTCATGGTAAGAATGAATGAAGAAGAATCCACTATCAGGGGATAAAAAAGTCTAGTCTTAATTGAATGGTAGTATCTAACTGAGAATGGAGATAACGTAATTAGAAATGTAATGCAATACACTGCCTCCCTCATCACCGCACTCTCTCTGAAAGGCAGCTAGACTCTGTCATAACTCACTGCGTTCCTGAAGACTATTCCACAGCTCAGCCTGAATCAAGCAAATAATATGGTCTTCATTTGCAGTCTGAGAAGGAAAGAAGCAATCCAGAAAACTTTCTTGTCCTTTCCAACAGAATATGGAAATGTCACAGGAAGTATTTTCCGGCAAAACTGTCACACCTACCCAGTATCAACTAAGTGGCATCTGAATTGTCCTCAGAACAACACACCTACAGAGCACTGCTACCCTTATTTCATATAGAGAGATGAGGTACAGACGGTGTACTAGCCTCGCTGAAGGTCGGGGCCATCTGCTGCAGAGTAGGGACATGTACCTAGACTCTTGACTCCCAGCCTAGTGCTAAAACCACCATGGAGTCCGCTCCTTCCTTTCTGAACAGCATGATAGGCAGGACAATGCAGCATGCAGTATCAAAATCAGGGTGCCCTCACCTGCTGCAAGACTTGTTTCTACCACAATTGGCTGCAGTGGGCAATACCTAGTGTACACAGAACCAAAGAGTTTTTCCAAAGGATACATTTTAGGCAAATGCTGCCTCAGTCAAGAATCCAACTACAATAATTAATGTTAGAAACCAGTCCTGGCAGCAATATGCAGAAGTTAAAAAGGAAACAGAAAGAAGAGGCGTGAAACAGCCATGGAATCCAGCCACTCTAATGACAGGCTCTGTTTAGCTCTGACTGATGTATAGCGTATTTTCCCATTCCTAAAGACCATGGACATTTAATAATCTGAGTTATTAATTAGGCAGGCACATGCCACTTTAACAGGTATCTATTTATTCCTTCATTAGGTATTCATTGAAAGGCTTTTCATCATACTCTCAAAATAATCCACACTACCCAGATATACAGTACAAGTTACATACTTGTGGCTCAGCTTTATTTTGTTTCTCTGGTGTAACAAATTAGGTTTTCCTAATGCCAAATGATAAATCACTAGTATGTAAGTTAATTATTCAGGTATTTAACAACAACAAAAACAAACCATGAACATTTTTCTTCCAAAATACTTTGTGAGAAAAATAATGCATTACATATAGTGAGTTTGGCATGGGATCACTTTTAATGTAGCAAGCTTTACAATCAAAGAAAAACCCGTCCTTGCCATCCGCTGCAATTTTCAAACATGTTTTAGCTGTCAGAAAGCAGTCAGAGGAGCTGAAATCAGACCACACACAGCACATGGTGATACCTCTATCAGTACAGTATTGTACATCAGGGGTTTTTTCAACTCCATTTGGAACATGTATAGGCTCTGTCTGAAAGCTGGGAGCTGGGTGAGCTTCCGGTCCTGGCTACGAACACACAACCGGTCGTTGCTCTAACTGCACGCCCGGAGTTGCAGCATCCTGTGCTGCACTTTGGCTCCTGCTGGAAGAAAATTTAGGCCATGAAGGTAGAAAGGGCCATAGTGTATTTGGAGACACGGAGAAGAGGCTGCAGGGCACACTGCACATCACTTCTGCCCCATAGCTCCAATACAGCCCTGCAGCCCAGGCCCTGAGGCTAATGCAGGCTAACTGTGGGTGACTGAGGAGTTTCCTTCATTAGCGTTATTTGGTGATTCATACTCCTCCGTGTTATGTTGTGGGAAAGAGGTTGAGCAACCGCACGTTCAGCGCTCATCGAGCCACACAGTTGCAAACACAAGCTGTACACAGCACCGTTACCTTCTCCTTTCAGCTCCAACCTTGTCCTTTGAATCATGTGACAGAACACAGCTCAAAGAATTAGGGAGATCATGGGTCTCCTTGGCCCTTCTGTTGCATGGTAATGAGTTGCAAGGAAATAAAGTTCACTTCACCTGCACAGGCTGGTTCCTGCAACTTGTTGCATGTGCTTTGGGACAGAACAGTTCTAACCTGTCCCATCATTCTTGCTCACTAAATCCCACTTTCTTCTGCTCTGTAAGCTCCTATGCATTTTCCCAGTAGAAGGGCAGATCCCTATACTGTGAATTTAATTCAGCTGGTCATCATCATCATAGAATCATCATCAGAGAATATTTTGGGTTGGAAGGGACCTTTAAAGGTCATCTAGTCCACCTCGGCTGCAATGAGCAGGGACATCTTCAACTAGATCAGGTTGCTCAGAGCCCTGTCCAACCTGACCTTGAATGTTGCCAGCGATGGGGCATCTACCACCTCTCTGGGCAACCTGGGCCAGTGTTTCACCACCCTCGTTGTCAAAAATTTCTTCTTTATGTCTAGCCTAAACCTACCCTCTGTCATTTTAAAACCGTTACCCATTGTCCTATTGCAACAGGCCCTGATAAGATGACTGTCCCTATCTTATAAGCCCCCTTTAAGCACTGGAAGGCTGCAATAAGGGCTGCAATAAGTCTCTTCTCCAGGCTGAGCAACCCCAACTCTCTCAGCCTGTCCTCACAGGAGAGGCGTACCATCCCTCTGATCATTTTGGTGGCCCTTCTCTGGACCCGCTCCACAGGTCCATGTCTTTCCTGTGCTGATGGCTCCAGAGCCGGACGCAGGACTCCAGATGGGGTCTCACCAGAGCTGAGTAGAGGGGCAGAATCACCTCCCTCGACCTGCTGGCCACAGTGCTTTGGATGCAGCCCAGGATGTGGTTGGCTTTCTGGGCTGCGAGTACACATTGCTGGCTCATGTTGAGTTTTTCATCCACCAGTACCCCCAAGTCCTTCTCGGCAGGGCTGCTCTCAATCCCTTCATCTCCAGCCGGTACTGATACCGGGGGTTGCCCTGAGCCAGCTGCAGGACCCTGCGCTTGGCCTTGTTGAACCTCATGAGGTTCACATATGTCTGTATCAGAAGGAGTCTGCGCTGAGGGCCCAAAGTGATCTGCAGTGTGTCATAAGCACTGATCCAGGCCCTCAGCAAAGATGTGAGCCAGGCTGGTCACTGTTCCCCCCCACCAGCATGCCAGTTTCCTTCCAAAGGAAAATGAGGCATGCGAGGAAGGAAGCAGCCATGTGGACATCGTAGTGTGTCACTTCAAGAGGATGCTTCAAGTACCAGTATGGAGTGGCACACTGAAGGACTTACTTCTGTCCTTCCCTGCACTGGGGAGGTATGATGGAGTACACACCCTGCGATGAGGCCTGTGGAGGGCAATGCCCAGCCTGACAGTGCAAGTCTGCCTTAATTATCTTCTCTGCAGGCTCCTAGTTACATGCTGCAAACCCCAGGCTGAAAAACCATTGCCCAAGATGGCACATCAGTAAGGTTTTCTGCACTTCACCAATGTTTAGGAATTGTATCAGTCATAAGAAGTACATTTTTATGCCTCATCTTCACTAAGGCTCCTAGCCGCAAACACAGTCTCAAAGAGAGTTGGCGCCACATGTGGACACTCAGCCTCTGTCAGGAAAAGCATAAGAAAAGCTTGTATTTGCCATAGGGATAATCTTCCTCACTGTAGATGCTGGGTATTTGAATGGTAGACTGACAGAATGCTGTACTTCTCGTAACAGGTAATATTCCTTGACAGGGAAAGGACTGGCTACAAGTACTCTTTTCAGCTTTGCAAAAGGTTCTACCCAGCTGGTCCAACTCCCTTCCTAGCAGAATTTTTTAAAAAAGGACACATGGTTTCTTTCTTTAATAATCACACCTAATTTAAGCTTCTGCTCAGAAAATACATCTTTAAATACATGACTGCAAAGACCTGAACTGATTATCATTTTATTCCATGTAAAAAACTCTACGGTTAAGCAGAGAATGCATTTCATGCACAATACATGGTTATGCTTGCACACCTTATCTCTGTATTCTTCATTGCTCCTTCTTACACTACATCTAAAAAAATTTCGTTTTTTCAACATAGCAAAAGCTGTTTCCTAATGCAGAACTCAGGTTATTTATTGGTGTTATACCAAAAGCACAGTCATTTCTAGTCTATGTAGTATTTGGTATCTCTCGCTCTCAATACAGGCTTTCATTGTAACAACTCATTTAATTGTTCCTGCTGCTGAGAAAGAAGAGAAAAAGGGAAAGTAGATACAAGACTGGAATCTCATTTAACCAAGTCAAATGTAATTCTTTCGATACAAATAGTGTTATTTCAGTTTTATACCATCGTAAGCTTCATAATGAAAAACAGGCCTTAGCATCTTTCAACTTTTTCTCAAGTGCAGTCTTACATATTATGAAGCAAGAATTAAGAAGTTTCAAGAAACAATTAAAGCCAGTTCAACTGTTATGTTATGGCTAAGGTTCATAATGCTTCAGCTGTGCAAAGCGTGCTTCTTCAGGAACATGTTGTTCTCTCCACCCATTCAGTCCTCTCCAATTCAGAACCTTTTCCTGTGAACATTATAACCTGAAAGACATTGTTGCAGGATGCTTTTCAGTTTCAGCACTGAAAATTCATGGCCCTGATCTTTTGTCCGATAAGAGATTTTTTTATTAAGGGGGAAGACACAAACAACTTAGAGAAACACAGCAGTGCAATTCATGAAAGTCAAATTTCACTATCCTCCTATTCATTTTATATTTATGGCACAAAGAAGAAACAATAATTAACACTTCTTCCATGAACTCTTCCATTTTTCGGAAGACAACAGTCAGCTATAAATAAAACTCCTGTAGCAGCTGCTAAGTATTTGAAGAGTCATTCTTTTATTTTTTTATTTTAAAAACCCCTTTATTTAATTATTTTTTGGTTTTGCTTGTTTTTGTTTTACCTTCCACTATATCTATGTTCTGTGATGACGCATCCACTTCACAGGCTGATGGGGACACTGTTGCCACTCAACCAGAAGTTCCACTAACTAGAGAAGTGGGGTCAGGAAACTAGTCTAAAGGACTTCCCTTCAAGCAGAATAAAAATGCAGACCCCCTAAACCAGAATAATTCAGCTGTCTGTGTGTGGACCCTGACTTCACCATGGGATAATTCCATTTCGCCCCAAGCCACTGAATAAGGCTATTACTGAACTACCATGAAGTAAATCTAGATGTGCAGTACTCACACAACCACACCACCATATTTCCTTATCATTTTATGAGTGCAAGCTTACTTCATTTGGAAGTGCACTCTAGTGTCTACATAGAGTCAGTCGAGCAGCTAGCATGCTATAAATTTGTACTAGTGTGCTAACATAATCTAACTTAATTTATTTTGCAAGAACTTGCCCACAAGGACACATCTTGAGATTAGAGAACACCAAGATTCTCCTTCCTCTCCCCTTTTGGCATCCCCAGGAGCTTACAATGAATAACCTTAAGTCCCTCATTAAGAACTCTTTACCCCACTTACAAACAGAGATTATTGCTACTTTTCTGGAGTTTTCCAGAGCAATTGTGAGTGTAGGCATATGCTTAGAAAAAAGTATTACCTGTCTCTAAATATGCTATTCTGTCTTCTGTAGGATTTAAAATGGGGCATTCCCAATGTACTGAGTACTACATCTGCTGGCAGTGGTTCTCTCCTCAGTTACCAATGAAAACTTTTCAAAAAGCAATAACAAATGTAAAGAGAAACTACAAAAAAGCTACACAGAGTGCCTGAAGTTCTGCTAAAAGTTTTGATATTTCTGGGAATGGCCTAAATTGACTATCTTGATTTCTGAAGACTGTCAAATTGTAAAGGCAGCAGATGAGAAGTCCCTTTGCAAGCAACAGCTGCACGTATGGAAAAGGTTTTATTAACTTTTATGCTTTTTTTTTTTTTAGTAAAGCCAACTCTCCAATGTGTCTGGAATGTGAAGTCTATGTTCTCTTGACTACATACAAAAAGAGTTAGAAAGTTCCACTACAAAACTGCCCCCCAAACTAAGAAAGATTTTTTTAATATAATGCACTTTCCTATGAAAAGTAGTTGCTGGCCCATCTTCAGCAATAAAAAAATAGAGAGCAGAAAGAAACTCCTCCTTTCTCAGATTTAGTGATTAAGAAATTTTGCTAGGCAAGAGAAAATCACTGAGGTTTTCATCATCTGCCTTCACCCCCATAAACATCTCTTACTCTTATGTTGCCTAGAGTTATTTTCACAGTCATTGGAAGGAAGGGGGAGGAATGCAAAGAATGAAAAATTCAGATTTTTCAGATTTGTGTGGTTGCTTTCATGGAGATTCAACTCCTGTTTTGTCAATAGTTCCACACAATGGGTGGCTAAAACTAGAAAAAAACAGAGATCACACCCCATAGGCAAGAGTGCGATTAATTCAGCATTTGGAAAACAGCTAGGACAAATGTCAGGCCAAGAGCATCTGTTTGTAGCTAAATCATATAACGACTTTCAGAAGCACAGTCAGCTTTTGGGCACCTACTGTCTCTGGGATTAGCACACAGATTTGGAGCATGGCCAGTTCCAAGAATTGTTAGAAGCTGGCTACTAGCCTGAAGAGAAGAGCTATGGTATGGCAACATAATTTTACATATAGGGCAACAATTCCTTTTTTTTTTTTCTTGGTGTTAACATTCTTTGTGCTAGGAGGAGGTACTGACTGGAAGAATGATTCTAGGATTTAACCAGAGTATAGTGACAATGGGTATTCCATAAAAGTCCATGACATTTATGAATGGGACAATCATTCTTCCACTTGGAGTGGTCCCTGACATACCCTGCTCCTGAATTAACAATCCGCGAATCAAGAAGAACCTTTGAAGGAGACAACAGAACAGATTTAAGAATGCAGGTCCCACAGACGTAAGGTGGGAATTCTCTTCACCTGTATTTAGAATTCTAAACCACAGAGAAATAGGCACGTATTAGACAACAAAGGTAGATGTCCAAAAACAGGTCTGATGAATTACATCCCACAAATGCTTAATTTTCTCCAGTAACTGTAAAGTCACTAGATTACTATCTTCCATACATCTAAAGTTAGATTCCTATCAACATAGTCTCCGCAGGGTCCAAATGGTCAGTGTGAATTCCCATAGTTTGATCCCGATCAGTGCATAATCCACCACCAACATATTATAGGTGACCTCAACAATGATGAAGCTTGCATCATGGAACTGTTGCTGAGTATACTCACACTCTCCCTCAGCCTTCACAAGCGTTCCTGGATTCCTCTTTGGTGCTAAGCTTTCACATAGCAGTACCCATGAATAATACTTTGTACTACCTCCAGTTGGCCAAGAGATTCTGTCCCATACTGGTGCAATTTATTGGCTCTATTATTCATGTTTTTGTCACCTCTTGTCTCGACTAAAACAATGCAATCCTCCTGGGCATAGCGCCATCAGCCTCATAAGAAACTTAGAGCTAATAGAGAATTCTGGAGCAAATTCATGAAAATTGCCCCTTATTCCCTGTACTACCTTAAAAACAGTATTAAGTCTTGTTCAGGGTTTCAGTTTTTATTTTAGAAGCATTTAATTGCTTCAACTCTGCATAAGGTCCACATAAGCTTCTGTAATGAAATCCATGATTAAGATGTCCACGTCTGATGCAAAACAGAACTCTCTCTCATGATCATAAAGCTCACCTTTCACATGGGGAACTTACATGGGTTTGTGGAACAAATTTCCAAAGAAAGTAAGGACACTCCCACCACTCAAGAAAAAGACATGCCGTTTCAAATATGCCAAATCTAACACAGTGTAGTGTATGCCTTTTACGTAGCCCTCACACCTAAATAAATTGTGCACTGCATGCATAGGGAGAGAAAGAAGGGGAAAGACCAAGCTACACATCAGGAAAGTGACATACGTTGCTTAATGCACTAGTGGAAGGAACTCTGATGCGATGATGACAAATGTAGTATAACCACCCCTGTAGAACAGAAAAGAACGGGATAACTGCAAAAAAAACTTAGGGAGAAAAGCTCATAATAAAAAAAATTCATAGAAGCTATGCACAATCTGTTGATCGAGTAATTAACAGATATGCAGCAGTCCTTGATTATGCAGAAAAAATACTTCAACAGAAAATTAAAGTTCCAAAGTGGGAAATTCAGCCTCAATCTAGCACTGTAGGCATGACTTTCCCCCTCTGTGTGCATGCATGGCTGAATCCCAGAATATAGGGCCACTAGATGACTTTAGCGGAAAACTTGCCAGAACTTCTTAGTATGGGGAAAAAGTGTGTTACATCTTAGCCTTGATCGTGGATATGGCTGAACAGAGCTGTTCTGATTGGAATTTCTCCCCCAGAATTCATGCCTGAGGCAAACATCTGGCATGGAAAACTTGAACCAAATAGTTAAAGTTTTGTAAAACTATCCATAGCTGAAAACAGGATCTTATCATGAGAAGGGTCAAGCAACTGGAATAACAGGCACAGCTACCCAGCCACAAATGACAGCAGAATGACAAACTTAGGCCAAAGAGCTCAGAACAACGGTGTTTCTACCCTGAGCTATCTGCTTTTACAGTAGAAAATGACCTGCTATCTTCAGCTTTTCAATCTTGACCTGTGTACAACAATGTTAAAATAATTTCTTCATCTAAAGCACTACTCAATTTTATTCCAAGTAACAAACCAGTATGCCTCAAAAATTACCTAGATAAGTGAAGAAAGACACAGATCATTTTTGAAAGAGATAAGAAAAAGCAGATGCATTTTACTTGGTTTTCTTGAGTATATGGCAGCCTCAGATCATTTGTCAAGTGAAAGATTTTAGAATTTTCTAATTCATGAAATCTTCAGCAAAACCTGAAGTGCAGAGAAGGATGGCATCAGTTATAACATATGTCCCAAAACCTCTGAGAGGAATTTGGATATTCTGGTATAGACATAGAAAAGTGGCTGACAAATCATTTGCAAGTAAGCACACAGTAATTAAATGTTCTTGATGCACTCCCTAAAACCAGAAAGAGCTGCAATAGACATTTTACTATATCTAAACAAGAAGGTTTCAGCATGAGAAAAGATAAGAGACGGTTAGAAAAACAGACTAGAGAATAGAGCTAACAAAAGACTTGAATGAAGAATAGTTTCTATTGTATTATTAATCCTGATTATAGGTAACAGAATTGATAGAAATTATCACCATTTACATACAAAATGACAGAAAGACCTATTTTCTGTAGAGGAGAAAAAAAAAAGAATAAAATACTGTGTATAAAATATTGTGTATAAGTTAGGTGTCAATTTAAAAATTGTATTTGTCAGAAATTTTATACTGACTGGAGTTACAAGAAAGCCCAAGCACAGCGATATGTGAAAAGAATGACCAAAAAAAGGATCAGTTTACTGATAAAAGTATTTATTTGATACTTCTGTTTGTAGTGAAATTCACTCTGCTTTCATTAACTTTTATATGGTAATCTGAAATCATAAGAGGGAAGCATGCACAAACTTAGATTTCTGTTAAATACACTACATTTAGAGAAAAAAAATCTGAAACTTTGTACTCAAATTCAGGAGCCTGAGTTCAGCCTACATATTAGCTGATTATACCACGCTCATAAAAATACCCTTTCTGCCCTGTTTTAGTTGGCAGTACCAGCATCATTCCTGCAGAGAATAGAGTACACTCTGAAATCAGTATAATCAAGCAAACGACCAATGGCAAGGAAGAAGAAAAAAAGAATGAATAATCAGAGTCTCACAAGCAGAATTAGGAGTCCAGAAACATATTCTTCATTCTAATTCTTCTCTCTTTCTTACCTATAGTACAGAGGTAGGAAGTCACAGCTTCTCCCTGTTTAAGTTCTTCTTTCTGTAACACTGGGGTAGTAACACTACCCAAACACCTAGTTTCTTGAAAAAGCGTGCCTTAAATGGAAGGTCTCAGTACTACTTTAAAGTAGGAGAAAAAAGAACAAACCTTGCATAATCCAAAGCTTCAAAATATCCTTTTCCAATTTGGAATCTTATGAACTCTCTAAAGCATGTTTTAGATTTTCCTGTGTATTTTGATTATTTCTCTTATTCTGTATCTTATTTCTAAGCCGAACTGCTGTAAGTCTTCAAGGAAACTCTCTAATCAGTGATCTTTATATGTTACGTAGCTTAAGAAACTTATTTTTTGCAAATAGGAATACAATACTGTAGCTATCAATATTTTCCTGCATACAGAGTATGATCTGAAGAGTTAAGATCTGTTATGCCAAGAATGATAACAACAAAATGTTTGAGGAAAATAACACAAATTACAAACAAATGACAAAACAGGAAATTACTTCATAATTTTAAAAAGGTGATGAGATGACACAGGGATGATAACCCTCACATTCCCTTGTGACAAGGAGTGACTTTTTAGTGTTTCAAGAACCTGATACCTGGGGACATTCTCTCAACTGCGGTATTGATACAGCAGTGACGATAGATACCTTAATGCAGACACCCGTCACACAGGAGCACTGAAAAGAATCTAACAAAGGTTAACACAAAATATGCTCTTAGATCAGATTATGTTTCTTGTTAATATGAAAACCAGCAGCTTTGTTTAGATTTCTTTCTCATCACAAAAGGATAATCTCATTCCATGTATTCAATGAGACACTAATCTGGCTGTCTGTGTAAAACTGGTATTTTACACAGTATACTTCAAACATACCAAACAATTGCGCTACCAGTGGTACTATTCAAATTGCTTAAATTAGCCATGTGCTCAAGTGCTTTACTGGATCAGGAGTGAAAGGCAGACGCTTT
Organism: Phaethon lepturus; assembly: GCF_000687285.1. Taxonomy (NCBI): domain Eukaryota; kingdom Metazoa; phylum Chordata; class Aves; order Phaethontiformes; family Phaethontidae; genus Phaethon; species Phaethon lepturus. Next base: position 53,140 of record NW_010548944.1, read on the forward strand.
AACTGTTTTGACAACACAGTGCAGATGTTACAGAACCTTTTGATAAGACTGTCATTGCCAGCTGAACACAGACATCAAATTATACTGATCTGAAAATAGCTATTATGGAGTTCGCTGAGTGGATACATGCAATTTCTTTAGTTTTCCTTTTTGATTTAAGATTACAGTAACTTGTCTATCTCCTTCAGATTGCCCAAAGTACAACTGTTAGATAGAAGACAAGATCATGAGCTCACCGTTATCATCATGGGAATACTCTATTCCAGAAACAGTGCATCTTCGGAAAACCATCTTGTTTTCAGTAAGTGTCCCAGTCTTGTCTGAAAAGATAAACTGCACCTGACCCAAGTCTTCTGTGATATTTAAAGCTCGGCACTGCAGCTGAGAGTCTGTTTCTTCATCATATAAATCTTTATCTTGATGAATAAAGTATACTTGACAGATTTTAACTATTTCAATGGATACATACAGAGAAATTGGAATCATAACCTAGAATACACAAAAAGAAAGAGAATTAGGAGAAACCAGAAGCAAGGATACACTGAATTAGTAAAACCTAGTTAATTTGTTACTAGACCAGAACGTAAAGTGGCTATGTACTTTAAACATGTACTGTAAAGTTATTAGCACATTTGAAAATAATTTATTTACTGTGTCAGATTAAGAAAACCTATGGTGAATTGCAGAGCTGAAATGCATTATTATGTCTAGAAGGGTGATTATCAAAACTTGGACAGAAGCAAACCTTTTTTTTTTGGCTATTAAGGTGAGATTGAAACTAGCTGGGAAAGAAAAAGAAAAAAACCCCAAAACTCAAACAGACAGTACAGTCAGAATCCTGTAAATGGGAAAGAATGGGATAAATTTATTCTCCATAAATAATAAACTGTTTACAAATTCACTTTGCAGGAATAGGAGAAACAAAATGAGAAGTGTAAACCTCTCCACAGGAATAATCTTTTTGGCTTTGGCTTTTGCACTGCAGATTATTTGAATGAAGAACACATTTTATAATTGCTGAAGAAAGAGATGTGAGAAGTTGTTTCTCCAGAAAAGATTTTCAACTGTTTCTTGAGAATTGTCAAAACTCCATGAAATACCTAATTTATACCTGAATTCTCCCCTGCAGATGTTTTTCAGGACAGAAATTCCTGACTGCATAAATTATTTAGCTTACTGAATTAGGCATGAGGGATAAATTATCCACATATGTAAGTGTGTCATTTAAACAGAAACTACAATTAAAGGTTGGTGTTTAAAGAATTCTGTGGTGAATTTTTTTACCCAATATCAGAACCCAATACCTCAGAATAAAAAGTAATTTAACTCATCCTTTTGCATTCCTTTTTATAAAGTAGTTGCTGCCTCCAGTAATAAAACCTCCTCTAGTGTCCCACTGGGCATACTTTCTAATGTCCCATACAGAATCACAGAATCACAGAATCATTAAGGTTGGAAAAGACCTCTAAGATCATCAAGTCCAACCATCAACCCAACACCACCAAGCCCACTAAACCATATCCTGAAGTGCCACATCTACGCGTTTTTTGAACGCTTACAGTGATGGTGACAAGTGACATGAGTCTCTGTTACTTCTCTTAACTTACCACCACCTTCACCATTCAATCTCTCCACGACCAAAAAACTTTTATCAGCATTTGTTATCTAGCTGAGATATGGAGTTGTTAAGAGCCATATCTTTGGAAAGCAGTTTAAAAAGTATACAACTTATGTTCATACCAGGACATTGTACCTGAAGTGGCACCCAGAGTCTTTGAGGTGTTGTTCCACAGTGAGTAGATGTGAAGCATAAAGCTTGTTTTCTCCCAGCAGGGCCCATTGCATCCTATCTCTTCCTACTTGTTTAAAATAAAATACCTGAGTCTTTTGCGAAAGGTTCTGAGATTATTTTCTTCTCCAGTGCCAAGGGAGCTCTGACAGCCTCCTGTGTGCATCAGTTTGTTTACTTTTCAGAGAAGTTATCTTTTTACCACTGCATAGACCACTTCTTTCATTTAATTTAGCTTTCTGGTTATATATTATCACATTCCCTATAGCTAAAATTTAATTTTAAAGTGACTAAATGTACTTCTTTTTAAAAAGTTCTTGATTAGCTTCTTACATGTCTAAGTGGTAGAAGGGGTACTACACATACTGCACATTTATAGCTTTATTACAGAAAACTATGAACAGAGGTGACAGCATGTACAACTTGGTTACCTGGAAAACTATGATCACTGTCAGAAATAAATATACTGAAGCTAAAACAGGAGACAAATATTTGCCATCAGGCCCTGGAACATCAAAAATTGGTTTCCTCTTCTCACCATATTGCCATACCCATAGGCCATGACCTGTAGAAGAGTTGAAAGAGAGAAAAATGCAAATTACCTCCAAGGGAAAATGCTTATGGTATGAATTTGTTCTTCGATTTGAGTTACAAGGAAAAGTGATATTTTTTCCTAAATAGTCTGCATGGCTTTTGAAAAAGGCCCCAAAACCATGTCTTTTTCTGCCTTGGGATTTGGAGTTTGAGAAAGGGGTTTGTCTGGCCTTAAGGACAGCATGCAAGAATCATTACACATAACATTATCCAAATAAAGTGAGCTGGTTAGTCTAAATTAGTCGTTTATGCTCTTTCTGTAATCAGCAGAGAAAACCAAGCTTCTTAAAAAAGTGATTCATTTCAGTGATATTTGATCTGTTAAAATGAAAGAACTCCATTGACTACAGTAGGTGTATCACTAGCCAGCTATCACTAAAGTAGCTTCAGCTGCATAAAGTCAGAAAAGACTTTAATGTTACTGTGTGAATCTCACCCACCATGTCTACAGAACTAATGAAATAACAGAATCAGCAGTCAAGAGCGTGGAAGCTGAGGAACTAAGAACAGAAGAAATTCCAAGCCTTGCTCAAACCCTTTTTTTAACTGATTGTGCCAATAACTAAATAAAGATAAAGGTTATTATTGTTATTTTGGGAAAATGACATTCCTGTTAAAGAGACAGAAAGTTGCCTTTTTAAGTAGAGCGCTAGGATTTGCTCTTCTAAAAGACCTAAAATGGTATGCCTGATGTTTTTAAGGTTAAAAAAAAGGAAGAATTCCCTCACAATAAGAAGTATTCAAACTGCCTTCCCTAGATGTCAGAAATCAGAAAAAAAGGACACAGGCCTACTTTAAAAGTAAACTTTTGTAAGCTACATCTGACAAGGTCCTTTACAACTTCATACATAAAACCTGTGCCAAACTCTTGAAAAATAAAAATAAAGTGAGCAAATTATTTTGTCTCTGTATTACCAATATGAGCATATCACCATACTGATGTCTTTATCGACGTCTGTATTTTTATTCTCGAGAGCAAAAATTGGAAGCCCAACACTGAGAATGACCTACATCAAGACTTGTTTTATAAATATCCTGACTCAGATTTTAAAAAGAATGGGTTAAGTGTCGTACCTCCACTACTTATACTTGCTCAACAGAAGGTACAAAAATTGCTGGCTCATACAGAGCTCAGCTTTACAGGTGTTGAAGCACCAGGCACCTTTGGTTTCCAAGGGCTCAAACAAATGTCTTTCCAGCTGTTTTTGGTTGCTACCACCTCCAGCAGTTTGCTCTGGCCCTCTGCTGGTGGCTTCTGTCCTTGTAGCAGAAGTGACAGAAGGGAAGGCGTGTGTGTCACCCACTGTGTGCCACCTCCTCCTGCTCGCATTCATGCATCTCGGGAGTTGCAGCTGCACTGAAGCCACTGCAGCTGCACAGCCCGCTGCCGCTGCTCGGGGGGCACCACCGCGGATGTGGTGGCAGAGGGGACAGCTGCAGGCAGCGACTCCCTGCAATTAAGCCTACCATGGCACTTCAGCCCTGAGGACTGGGCTCCCCAACACCGAGGCACTACAAAAGAGTGTCATGAACTCAGTGGAAACAAATATGCTGGCTGATTCACAGCTGGAAAAACTCATCTTTAGGCAGCACTTAACAATACCTGGAAAAAGGCACACAGAGACTTATTAACATGGCATAAGATTGTTATTAAACTACATCATGGTTGTTAGGAAACATTCTGGTGTTTATGCCGTGTGACTCACACACAAACATTACAGAACGCACAAACATGAAGGATATAGAATTCATGTGCCATATACAAAGAATCATTTTGGATGCCAAACGTAAAACTCAATTCTTTCTCATAAGGGAATAGAAAAATGGCCTGAAGAGTATTATCCTGAACCTCAGCATTTCCTTAAACACTCCATGAAGTCTAGAGAGTCTTCTACCTGGATTTATGCAGACTTAGACTTTTATTTATTTCTTCTATGTTAAAGCTGCAGCCTTAGGGACAGTGTGGCAATGTTGTACACTGTGCACTTGATTTAATCAACAGTACTGGGGAATAGCACTGTGCTAATTATGTTTATTCTCTGCTCATAAATTACTTTGTTGACTGATTAATGGCATGTTACACTCTACCACCTATAATTTTGAGGGGACTACATATAAAGTGGCTTCTTTTGGACTTAACATTTTTTGGATGCTATCAAGGGTAGTAGAATCTAAGCCTTCAGATCTCTGGTACTAATAGCATATATTTGATTGATGCTAAGAAGCTATTTAGACGAGCTTATCAGGACATCTTGATTTCAAAGAAGAAAACAGAACAAAAAATTAGACAGCATGGAGAAAGCTTTATGGATTTTATGTTTTGGCAGATACTATGTTTTTGATAAAGCTAAGCGCATGTATCCCAAGAGAGTCTGATACTTAAGTTTCTACTTTTAAAGAGCACTTACCGATGGCAGAAAATAGACACATGACTAGAAGTATGAGGACACACCAAAGGACATCGGCATTCATCTGTCTTTCAAGCTTACTGCGTTTGTAACGGGGTCCATTATTATTTAACAAAGCTTTGGTCTCATGCCCTGCAGAAGCAATTACATCAAATGATATCATATGGATTTTTGTTATTATTTTAAGGAAGGTATAAAAATGTGGTATACCTTTTCAGACAGAAAAACAGCTTTTACCTGCATAGATTACTATTCCTGCAACCTCTTCTGTATTTCTAATGGTACATCCACGTAACAAAAGGTTTTCTTTGAACAGTCCATCCTTTTTTCCACTTCTATGTACACTGCAGAAAATTTAAAAACAGAACAAAGCACAGCATGTGAAAACATTAAGCTTGTCAAATCATACTACTCTAATATAACAAGCCCAGGAAACATCTTCAAATTTTAAGAAATTTTGTCAACCTGATGGTGAAATACTTCCTTAGATTTTCCTCCTGGAAAGATTCTCTGGCAGACTTTGAAAACTGAGAATACCTACCCAGGAATCCCAGACATGCAGCAGCCCAGCTGGAGCAGTACCAGTTGCTACTGGATATACAAAGGTACTGGGCAAATGCTCGCTAGAGGCACGTAGGCCAAATCTACAGCATGTGTGCAGCTTATCTTGGGCTTTGGAAATGCATTGGGCTTTCTGTCCATGTGCAAACTGACTGTGCAGTCTCAGGTAATCCAGTCGATCTAAGAGCAGCTGTGTACTGCATATGATTAACCCACTGTTCACACAGTGTTAGCAAAGAACTCCTAGAAAGAAGGAAGATGCGCTAGGGATTATACACGTCAGTTCAGTGAAAAAGAAAGGAAAAAAAAAAATCTATGTGTTCATCAGCGAGAACAAGAGAAATTCCTTTCAGAAGTGTCTCATTGACTCTCTAAGAAAGATGAAATGGCATGTGCCGTGATGACTCTTGCTGACTAGCACCGAAACACATGAGAAAAATGGGACAAAGTAATGTTTCCACTACAACTTATTGTCTCTTGTGTATGGACTGACTCAAATTTCAGCTGACAGAGAAATACAGAAAATAGCCTTGTGAAAATTAACAGTCACCAGGGGAAATGCTAAACAATAATAACAACAATTAAAAAACAGCATTAGAATGTTTTATTAGGTAAAAAAGACAAACCAAATAATCATTTCAAACCTTTTCTAAATGAATAAAATTTAATTTAATCAACTACAGTATCCCGATGCCTCAGAGAATATTAAAGCACAGTCTGAAATGTTTAAATATTCTGCCTTCCCTTACAGAGCATCAAAACCATCATTCTTCTAAAGGCTAAAAAAGGGACTGCAATAAAAAAACACTAGTAAAAGATGGGAGTTCAAGAGAAATCCTGGAAAAGCTCATATGCTATACTAAAATTAACATTGTGCTGTTGCAACATCTAATTTTATGGCTACCTGGATTGGAGCATTTCAAATCCTGTGCCCCCGAAATCTGCAAACTGGCTTAAAACTGTTCCTTTTATAAAAAGTGGGAGTTCTTTTTGTTTGCTTCCTATTTTCTAAGCCTTCACATCTGGGTTAAATCTTCATGATCTGATTGTTAGAATCTTTTGTTTTTCTAAATGAGGACCAAAATTCTAACTGTAGCACATGCTTCTATGATCTCAGGCCTGAAGAACTATATCGAATATCCTGAGGTCTCCAAGACAAAAAGGTTCAAATGGGTGAATCCTTTGTACTCTTCCCCAGCCTAGTAGGACTACATGCAGATTATGCTGTTACTGCTCGTTATGCTATGCAGCCTCTAGTCAGTGCTCTTAGTGAGTAGAATATACCCATAAATAATGTATACATATACTTTCATACATCTCTATATATACACAGACACATGTACACAGTCTTATACACAGTTCAGTATAATATATTATACCCACTCCCTGCTCAAAAATATAAATTAAAAGCAAGGGTGTTTCAACAGGTATGCTTAGCTTTTCACTGTAGGGATGGAGAAAAAGTGGTGCATTTGACAGCCAAGGTAGCTGCAGCAGTGGTAATATCTGACTTAGAGACCAGACACAAATGGAGAAGGAAAGAAGTAGATAACATTAAGTTTGCAATTCTGATACAAAAATGAAGGGTGAGTTTTGGGGTTTTTTTTTCATCAGAAGAGAACTTCCCCTGCTCAGCCCAGCTATCCTCCCTGCTGGCCTCAGATACAAGAACAGATGCTTCACTTCTGTCCTCAGCAAACTTCCTCAACCCTCTGCCTCACCTTCGGCCAAAGGAGCTTCAAAAACTGGGGGCTGCCCAACAGCCCTCTTGCAGTATGCCAACAGGTGTAAGCACTGATTGCCAGCTGCAGAATTACACAAATTTGGCTGGGCTTAAACTATGGGAAATAATTTCTTAATGATTCCATACTGTAGAAATTACACTACTATCAGGATTCTGCCATTCCTCTGCTTTTTAAGGCTGAATTCTACATTAGTCTTTCTCATAAATCATGAGGATGTTAGTCTGAATTTCCAATAAAGTCTCCAAATGATAGTTATGAGTCCTGTTAATAAATGGGATTTTTAAAAGATAAATCTACTTAAGAAGTAATTGCTCTGGCTTATGATTTTATAGCTTTCAGCAATGCTTTACACTTTACAGTAACAGTGGACTGTGACAGGTATATTGTACATGGCAATCTTTATAAACAGTTACTCGTGTATGTGTTCTACACAATTATGTATTTGTTTTTAATATCTTAGCTTATACAACGTCTGAACCTGCTCCACAGCAATCGTGCAACGTCTGAAGTTAACCTGTAGGTGCCAAGACCCCAATCCAATGCCCTGAACAACAGACTGAGCCTTTCCACCACAACTCGTCTTATGCTTACAAGGATTTGGCACTGCTCTTTTCCATATCCAAATGAAGTCAATCACAGAATCACAGAATCACTAGGTTGGAAAGAACCTTCAAGATCAAGTCCAACCATTAACCCAATGCCACCATGTCCCCTAAACCATGTCCTGAAGCACCACATCCATGCATTTTTTGAACACTTCCAGAGATGGTGACTCCACCACCTCCCTGGGCAGCCTGTCCCAATGCTTGACCACCCTCTCGGTGAAGAAATTTTTCCTAATATCCAATCTAAACCTGCCTGGCGCAACTTGAGGCCATTTCCTCTCATCCTATCACTAGTTACTTGGGAGAAGAGACCAACACACACGTAGCCACAAGTCCGTTTCAGGTAGCTGTAGAGAGCGATAAGG